>NC_064413.1:6675000-6927500 GCF_023375975.1 Astyanax mexicanus
ACATAAAACCACGGCTGATCAAATCACGCAGAATTCAATGTGCATCTCAACTCTCCTGTTTCCACCAGAATTGTCCGTCGGGACAATACATTATTGTGGTCTAAAACCAGGTGTTTTAGTTTCATTGTCCAACCCCTGTACAGTTACAATAGATACAGAATCGCCAGCATGATCTACTGTGTAACAAACATGTGGATTTCAGCACAACACCACTTTTTTTGTTTTTAGGTTTTGGTCTAAAAGTTTCACACTGTAGATTAACCAGCTCATGGTTCAGTAGATCCAGACCAATAACACCTCTTTTGATTAGACCAAACTCTGGTTCTTATTGGTTTCAGACAACATGTGTCCAAACTTTGGACCAACAGCTGGTTTATCCAGCAGCTCCTCCAGGAAAGGGGTTAAATGTGCAGATTCAGCTGGTGTGTGGGATAGAATGTTGGATGTTAATTTTTATGTGGAAAAAATGTCTGAACATTTTAAGAAAATCATACATCTTGTTGGTTATTTACCTTGCAGTGCGCAACCATAATGACAACCATAATGGGAGTGGCTACTCAATTTACACACTGCCGTCAAAATAAAATAAAATTTGATTTGGAAAATGATCAGAAGAATTTCGTACTCCTTTTTTCATGTTCTACCTACACTTTTTTAGATTATTATCTATCCAAATATAAGTAGACTGTGTATCATTTTCTCTTCACTTCACAATTATGTGGTAGTTTATGTTGGTCTATCACATAAAATCCCAATAAAACACATTTAAGTTTGTGGGAGTAATATAAAAAAGTGGGAAAGTTAAACAGGTATGAAGACACAGTATATTCTCAGTATATCAGACTCACCTGATTGGCTGGTGGTGAAGTTGATGCTCGCAGACTGCGGTGGGAAGGGACTGAGGGCAGAAACGTCATTCATTGCTTGAACCTGCCAATCAAAATCATTCACAAATGAGGTCAATTCATTATAAAAATGATAAAAAGCTATGATGGTCTTTGTTAATCAGCTTAATCAGTGGATTACCAGTTATATAACCAGGTAGCTCTGTTACGATAATTATATTATCGACTTATCATACAATAAATTACAAAAAAGGGACATTTAATGGTCTTAACCCTTGTGTGGTGTTCGGGTCTGTGGGACCCGTTTTCATTTTTACATCAAATGATACTAAAAAAATATTTTTTCAAACTCATTGGCATTGGCTCATTTTTTGTGAAAAACATATATCAAAACATATTTTCGATAAACACACACTGTACACCCCACCCCCCCCCCCCCAGCCCTACACATTTATATTACATACAGTATGTTTGGCCAGGGGCTAATAAACATTGCTTCATTTGTAAATTTGAAACTAAATAATATTTTCTACTCATATCTTGAGTTTAATTCTTTTTTTTTTTTACATTTTATTAAAAAACTAATAAAAAAAGAGTAGCACTTTTTGAAAGAAATGAAACATAAGAAAGGTAAAGGCCAAATATTAACCATGTAAGCTGTTTATATTGCTTGCAATTTAGGTGAAGCAAGCATGTGTAAAGCATTGTAATGTAAAAAAAAAAAGCTTAATTTTGTGTACTAAGTGTACTAAGAGAGGAAAAAATTCCAGTTTAACATACTAGTGCATCTCAAAAATTTGAATTAGAATACCATTGAAAAGTTGCTTTATTTCAGTATTTCAGTTGTGAAATGTGAAACTCATATATTATATAGATGTATTAAACACAGAGTGATCTATTTTATTCATTTATTTATTTTATTGTTGATTATGGCTTACAGACAATGAAAATCGAAAAATCTCAGAATCGCAGAAAATGTTAATATTATATAAGACGAATTGGTACTTTTGGCAGTGTGGGCCGTGGGCCAAGTCCTGCTGGAAAATGAAATCCTCATCTTCATAAAAGTTGTCAGTAGCAGAGGGAAGAAGCATGAAGTGCTGTAAGATTTTGACTTTAGACTTGATAATAAAACACAGTGGATCAACACCAGCAGATGACAGACATGTCTCTCCAAACCATCACTGATTGGTGGAAACTTCACACTAGACCTCAAGCAGTTGGACTGTGTGTCTCTCCACTCTTCCTCCAGACTCTGCTCCCTTGATTTACAAATGAAATATAATGAAAATCTACTGATGATCAGTGATGGTTTGGAGAGACATGTCTGTCATCTGCTGGTGTTGATCCACTGTGTTTTATTATCAAGTCCAAAGTCAGTGCAGTGTATTCTTGGTTTTAGTTCATCTTTAAAAGATAACATAATTTCATTAATTTCATTCATTCAGAATTGTCCAACGTCCGATTTTAGCATTTGAATTTCCTGATAATGCTAATCAGACTGATGGCACATCTTGGCACAGTTTCTTATGTTACCTTTTCAAAGGCTAGAAAGTGTGTTATGAAACAGGCATCATTTCAACCTCTTTACCCAGCATCCATCTAACAGTAATAATGTGCTGAAAATGAGGCAGATGAGAAGACTAGCGGCTGGCCGCTCAGAAGAGAAGAATCTCTCCTGGGTTGAAAGTGTGTGATAATGAGTGAATTTTGTAAATGTAATTCATTAATGCTGTCGGATATCTTGTTAAAATTCTAAAACGGAAATGCTTAATTCCCAGTTGAGCATGTTAAGATTAAATTAGCTGCTCCATTTTAATAAACAGATATTCTTAGTAGCTTTGGAGCTTGGAAACTGCACATGTTTTGTTCTGGGATTTGTACCAAGGATGGGTTTGTAAAGAAAAAATAACTGGCTCCCTCCAAAATGTTCCAAATTATACTTTAAAAAAGTAGAAACCATGGCAAAAACACACAGCAAAACCTGGGGAGCTGAAATTACACAATTTAGAGTTCATTTAAAGTTTTTTGGAAATTAAATTGTGGCCAGTGCTGGAGAGATTTGTCAGAGCTAAATGTTTCAGTGTTAACCCAACAAAACAAACATATACTGGCCAACCCCACAGAGAATATTATTATTATTTAATTCATTAATTAATTAAACTCCACCCACAGCTCTGGAAAAAATGCGACCACCTAAAAATTATGATTTCTTTGATTTGACCAAATTCAATTCAACTTTATTTTATTTATATAGCGCTTTAATAACAACTAACAAATAACAAATAACAGAACATTTTGAAATATAATCAAGAGGAAGATAAATGATCACAAGCCATCAACCCAAACTGAACTGCTTGAATTTTTGCACCAGGAGTAAAGCAGCATAAAGTTATCCAAAAGCAGTGTGTAAGACTGGCGGAGGAGAACATGATGCCAAGATGCATAAAAAACTGTGATTAAAAACCAGGGTTATTCCACCAAACATTGATTTCTGAACTCTTAAAACTTTATTAATATGAACTTGTTTTCTTTGCATTATTTGAGGTCTGAAAGTTATTTCAGCCATTTCTCATTTTCTGCAAATAAATGCTCTAAATTACAATATTTTTAGTTGAAATTTAGGAGAAATGTTGTCTGTAGTTTATAGAATAAAACAACAATGTTAAATTTACTCAAACATAAACCTATAAATAGCAAAACCAGAGAAACTGATTCAGAAACTGAAGTGGTCTCTTATTTTTTCCAGAGCTGTTTATTATTTCTTTGGTTGGAGACAATAAGACATCGGCACCATCCTGTTACCCAATAAAAAAAAAAAAAAAAAAAAAAAAATATATATATATATATATATATATATATATATATATATAGAATCTACTCAATACATTTGAAGCACTTTGCACTTTGTTTGTGTAGAGATAACTAAGTTAATAAGAAAAGCTAAGCACACAAAACTTCTTTTTCTTAAAAAAAAAAAAATAAAATATTTGAAACTCAAACAAGCGCTGGATGTTAATCTACACAGATTTCTCTCCTGAAAACGGATTATTTGGTTTAGTAAAGCGCTTCCGTTAATTTAAAGTAAGCTTAGATTTTCAGATTTCCACTAAGGCTTGGTGCAGCAGCATTAGCATTAGTGACTAAACCGACAGCGCTACACTGAGGAACCCTGAGTGTTCCGGTAAGCAATGTGATATCAGCTAGCGCTTTGTTCCACGTAGCTTGTTTTAACATGGTAAACGCACAGGCTACAGTCTGATAAATTCGCCTCCGAATGGCGAAAGAGCCAGAACTTAGCATGGTTAGCGGCTAACGCTAATGCTGTTTCGGCCTTGGTGCTGGAGAATCTTTACTGAAACTCCTGTATAACGCTGTGCTTCAGTACAGTGGCTTTACTGCTCCTTACAACCTGACTGGTAAAATTCATACATAAGTCGCAATGTTGATTTTTGGGAAAATTTAGGATTTTAAGTGCACCTTATAGTGCAAAAAATACGGTATATTTTATACAACATCTCAATTTTGTTGGAATTGGGGTTGTAACTTGTCCATCGTAGTAAAAACATTTACCAGAACGTTCATTCTGCACTTGAGAGTTTGGGAGTCCCGTCCCTCCCCAAAAATAAAGATTTTGATTGGTTCTGCCACTGTGTTTGACCTGCCTTTAAGGACTTTGTTTGATTTCCTGTTATTCCACTCATCTGAAATTTAAAATCTGATTGGTTGAGCTCCAGGGTTCTTTGTGTTCATGTGTTTTAATGAAAGCTGATTTCTGATAGCTTTTGACAAAACATTCAGAGCTTGAGCCTCATAAGCCCCCCGCCCCCCACTCTGCTCCGCCCACAGGTGATGTGGTGTGGTACCTGTATGAGGTAGGTGACTCTGGTGAGCAGGTTGTTGAGGGTGATCTTGTTCTGCCTCAGGCCGGTCTGGGAGGGCGTGTACGTGACGGTCTCGCCGCACCAGGAGCAGGCGCTGGGGGGGGTGTTAGTGGCAGAGGGGCAGATTCGACACACCACATTGTACCACACCTCACTCCGCCCACCCATTTCCAACGGCGGCTTCCAGCGCACAGACACGCCCCCCTCCGTGCTCTCATACTCCCAGGACAGAGACACGGGGGCAGAGGGGGGGCCTGGAGGACACATACACTGTTAATAGAACTGTCAAAAATGATTGAAAAAAATATGATATTATTGTCATTTCAACACTATTTTTTGCTGCTGATATAATGCAATTAAATTACGTTGCTTTTAAAGAGCAATACACTTTTAATAATTCAAAATGTTCATAAATTGGAATAAAAAAAAATATATCTTAAATCAATAAAACCTAAATAAAAGTCATTTTAATGGGCTTTTCTCACTAAGTAAACACAATGGACAATATTAAAGTAATCAAAAATGATTGAGGTTGTTTCTATATTTCTATACTGTGTGATATACCCTTCATGTAACATAAGTAATCTATGTATAACGTAATATAATTAATTATTTTATTTTTATTAAAACAAAGATGATACGAGAGTTAAATAATAATAATAAATATCTTATACATTAGCCTAATTTAGGGCTCAGATTTTAATTAAAAAGACCTTGTTAACCAACTGTTAAGCATGGGGCAGGGTGGCTCATGCACAGTTTACAAAAAAATACACAAATACTCATAGTATGTTATTAATGGGCACTGATGATTTATTTTCAAACAGTTTTTTTAATAAGTTTATATATGTTGCAAAATTTCACAAAAAGGACATCTCTCCAACTGTTAAGCATGCAGACATCCCAAATTTCAAAAGTTGATTTCAGGGAGATTACCCCCCCCCAACTCCGCAAAAAAAAAAAAAAAAAAAAAAAAAAAACTTGCACACACACCAAAGGATAACGAAACTTTACTTTTCTATTATTTATTTTTATTTTGTTTTATTAAATTTGGAGTATTCAGAGGTGAAATGAAATGAGTTTTATATTTTTTCTTTTTGGAAGGCCCTGCTTTCCTTTTTTTTTTTTTTTTTTTGGAAAAAAAGCCTTTATTTGACAAAAATTGACAGTTACAATATCACAAAAACATTTCATATCATATTACAATAATTATTAATATTTCCTCCGCCATGATCTGCTTTCTCTCACTCACTGAACAAATCCTGTCTGGGAGGGGGGAAAAAACACTGCCCGCCCACACTGACACAAAAACTGATTGGCTGTCTCACAGACTCTTTGCAGAGAACAGGCCAATCAGAACCCTCTCTGTTTTCTCTCTCTCCTTCCCACACGCGATTAGAGAATAAAAGTCTGTGGCCTGTGTGCGCGTTTGTGGGGCGCTCGTTCTGAATTCCGGGAGATTATATGTGACTCGCGGGCATCAGGGAGCCACTACCCAAATGCAGGAGACTCCCGCAGCTTCAGGGAGACTTGGCTTGTCTGAGCATGGGGGAGTATAGTGTACAGTACAGAATAGTTCATCATGCTCAAACTTCTTAAACACTCTGCTACCCTCATGCTGTTTGAATGTCCACAGTACATAAGCTAATACACACATCCCCATAGTATTTTACAAACGAGCACTGATAATTTAATAATTTAATAAATTAATAACTTAATAAGAAATAATTTCAAACATGAGGAACCAGGTTAATGTATGCTCCATATTTAACCCTTGTGTGGTGTTCATATTTTTGTTACTCGTTTACTTTGTTATTTGTATTTAATTCAGCAAAATTAAGCTTTTTTTTTTTTACATTAAAATGCTTTACACATGCTTGCTTCACCTAAATTGCAAGCAATATAAACAGCTTACATGGTTAATATTTGCCCTTTACCTTTCTTATGTTACATTTCTTTCAAAAAGTGCTACTCTTTTTTTATTAGTTTTTTAATAAAATGTAAAAGAAAATGAATTAAACTCAAGATATGAGTAGAACATTTGTTTAGTTTCAAATTTACAAATGAAGCAATGTTTATTAGCTCTTGGCCAAACATACTGTATGTAATATAAATGTGTAGGGGGGGGGGGGTGTACAGTGTGTGTTTATCGAAAATGTGTTTTGATATATATATATGTTTTTACAAAAAATGAGCCAACATTAATACACATTCTTCGCTACACAAATACATACACGTCAGTGTTGCAGACCTGTCATTTTAGGACAAACTGTATTTATTCTTTTTTTTTCTGATAATCCACCCATCATTTTCTGTTGATACCCATCTGGTAGCCAGACCTATCCATGCCAACATATCATCTCTACAGCCTGATATCACTGCAGGTTCCTCACCTGTGCAGGCGGTGTTGTTAGCATCGCTGGGAGCTCTGTAGGAGCCGCTGCGGCACTCGCACACTTTCGAAGCTTCCAGGCCGGTTCTGCTATTCGCAGGACACTCGGAGCAGGGGACCGCACCTGCAAAGGCCTTATAGAAGCCCACCTGACAGGCTGGAAGGGGAGAAAATTAAGAGAAGAAAAAGAGAAAGAGGAGATTGAGATTTTTGAGTAAAATACCATTCAAAAGTTTGCACACACCTTCTTAATTAATGTTTTTATTTTATTTTCCTACATTGTAACTGAATACTGAAATCATCCAAACTATGAAGGAACGTATAAGGAATCGTGTATTAACTTAAACCTGTGGAGCATTTATGTGCTCTCATCTGGGGAGCTGTTAACTTTAAGCGGTGTCTGAGGCTGGTAACTCTGATGAACTTATCCTGGACAACAGAGGAAGCTCTTGCTCTTCCTTTCCTGGGGTGGTGTCCTGCTGAGAGCCAGTTTCTTCATATCGTTTTTGATGGTTTTTGGGATTGCACTTGAGGATACTTTTTAAAGTTCTTGAAATGTTTTGGAATGACTGACCTTCATTTCTTACTGTCATTTTTTAACTTTACTTGGTGGAGTAGTTCTTGCCATATTATAGATTAGAACTTGGGTTCTCAAACATTTTAGACCATGTATCACCCACACTGAAACTAAAATCTAAGTAAAAGTACCACCTTCAACTCATCCACAGGAACATATACAAGCAAACTATGGGTGAACGATATGAACAAAAAATGCATCGTGTAATAACACTGTTGGGTATCATAATTAGATTGGGAAACAATAAATTAATGCTGTAAATTTCAATAGAAACTTCCTTTTAAAGTTAATGCTATTCAGAGAAAATTATGTTCATTTTAGAGATGAAATGTTTTTATCTGATAGTGACAATATGTCATCGTCTCCAATGAAACCAGGCAATTCTTATAACCCAGAGATTCGCACAACCCCTGGTACTAACATGCATTTGCTTGTATAATATTTTGTTTTAAATATATTAAAACATGTATTTATTGGATATTTTCGTACCAACATACCACAGGTTGAGAACCACTGGATTAGAGCATTACTCAAATATTCACTTTTCACTGTTTACCTGTAACTCTACCTCTTCACTACTTTACTTTAACTGATGCTCTCAAACACTTTATTAAGAGACAAGAAATTCAAGTCATTAACTCTTGATGAGTTCAGCACAGCTGTTAACTGAAAGCCTGAATTCCAGGTGACTCTACCTCATAAATCTGACTGAGAAAATCCATCCAAGATCCAAAATTGTCTAATCTAAACAAGAGGTGCTACTTTAAAGAACATAAAATATAAAACATATTATGTTTAATAATAATTAATACTGAATTTAAGGTGTGTCCAAACTGTTGTCTAGTACTTGTAAACAAAGCTTTAGAGAGATCTGTCTTTTAAGAGCTGGCAGGATGTAAATGAGTGTATAGATCCACTTCCTTTTCATTTCTGCAAGCATTCATTTGTCCCCAGAAGAAGAAGTTTTCCTTTGCTTGCTGCCTGTGCTTAAAATAAATGAGGCATATAGTGCAGCTAATGCAGGAAACAACACAGGAAATAGAGCCACATTAACACTGAATAATATGATGCTGTTTTCTGTATCTGGCCAGATGTGTGAAAATAAAAAAGGACTCAGTATGAGCACTGTTAGCTGTACCCATAATAGAAATACAGCATAAACAGCCAAACAGCCCATAACACAAAACAGTACAATATACACGCTAATATACAAATATACATGAGTTATGAATGCGATTCTAGTTTTGCTAATGAGCTACGAGGATAATGTAAGATGCAGATTTGTAGATCCAGCACTGATATATCATCCAACAGATGCCTGTACTGTTAAGCAGGCCCGCTGTTAAGCAGGTTTTTATAATGTGAGATTCAAAGTTTGAGCGTTAGGTGTCAGAAAAACGGGCCACAGAGCCTAAAAGTGGAGAGGGTGAAGTTGTAGCGCAGAAAAACGGGTCAAAGAGTCTAAAAGCAGAGAGGGTGCGCAGTTCAAGCGCAGAAAAACGGGCCAAAGAGTCTAAAAGCGGAGAGAGTGTGCATTTCTAGCGCAGAAAAACGGGCCAAAGAGTCTAAAAACGGAGAGGGTGCGCAATTCTAGCGCAGGAAAAGAGGCCAAAGAGTCTAAAAGGGGAGAGGGTGCGCAGTTGTAGCTCAGAAAAAAGGGCCAAAGAGTCTAAAAGCGGAGAGGGTGCGCATTTCTAGCGCAGAAAAACGGGGTCAAAAAGTCTAAAAGCTGAGAGAGTGCGCATTTCTAGCGCAGAAAAACGGGCCAAAGAGTCTAAAAGCTGAGAGAGTGTGCATTTCTAGCGCAGAAAAACGGGGTAAAAGAGTCTAAAAGTGGAGAGGGTGCGTGTTTCTAGCGCAGAAAAATGGGCCAAAGAGTCTAAAAGCGAAGAGGGTGCGTGTTTCTAGCGCAGAAAAACGGGCAAAAGAGTCTAAAAGCGGAGAGAGTGTGCATTTCTAGCGCAGAAAAACGGGGTAAAAGAGTCTAAAAGCGGAGAGAGTGAGCAGTTCTAGCGCAGAAAAAGAGGCCAAAGAGTCTAAAAGCGGAGAGAGTGCTCAGTTGTAGCGTAGAAAAACTGGCCAATGAGTCTAAAAGTAGCGAGAGTGTTCAGTTGTAGCGCAGAAAAACGGGCCAAAGATTCTAAAAGTTGCCGTAATTAAGGAGTTTTATATTAAGAGACATCATGAAATGAAACATCAATTTGAAAAATCTTAGTTTACACAACACTGTCAGAGATAGATAAAGATAGTAAGTCAAGTAAAATGGTGTGTACATAAAAATAATCAAGAAAATGTATTATTTAAAGTGGTATATTTTATTATTTGTTTTATTACAGAGTCTGTGGCCCGTGACTGAAAATATATTTCTCCTTCTGGCCCCTAACAAAAAAAGTTTGGACACCCCTGCTCTAGGTGATGGGGGGGGGGGGGGGGGGGGTGATGAGGGGAGAGAGAGCATCATCTACCCACACATAGAGAGCATGGCCAACTGTGCTCTCTCTCTCTCTCTCTGAGTCCGGCTGCTGATGGAGAAGCAGAATAACCCGGGATTATGGCAGAACTGGTGGTCCTCATATAGTAAGTGCTTTAGTTTGTTGAACCACTCAGATCACCAAAAAAAGGTGTTTGCACTTGAATGAATATTTGGAACATTGCACAATGGAAAAGGGCACCTATTTTGAAGAATGACTCACATGCTAACATCGTAGCGGAGGATTGGTTAACAGGCTGCCTGGGCTGTAGCAGAGAGAGAGCTGTGAAGGTGTTTGGCCTCGATGGGTCCTGAAGGACAACAGAAGCTACAGCACCGTTACCTTTCCCAGCCCCCTCACACGTCCTCCAGCCTCAGGAGCTCAGCCCTGTCTAACACGTGTAACACCATTTCCGAGCCAGCGCTGGGTATCGAGCGAGTGTGAGCTGACGGAGGTGAAGAGGTAGAGTGGGAGGCTTGTTTAAAGACAGTGGGGAGAAAAAGAGGCTGTTGGGATTAAGGATAAAAGGTTTTCCGTGTTCTCACTTCTCTGTCAGATCCCAGATTCGCCCCGCCGACACCATCGCGAGAGGTGAGAGATAGACAGAGAGATAGAAAGAGAGAGAGAAAGAGAGAGAGAGAAAAAAAACAGCGAGATGTTTTCCATCTATCTTTCATGCTGTTGGATCACATTATCCAGCGTGCTCTTCAACAGACGTGACAAAGACGCTCAGCTTCAGGTACAAAACTTCCCTGATGCTCAACTGGCTCCGCCCATCTTTTAACATCGCTGACACCTATTGGCTCACACTCTTCACACAATTCACCAACATTCACAGTCTTTTCTTATTTGCTCTAATGGACTGACAACTACTAAAGCAGGGGTGTCCAAACTTTTTTTGTTGGGGGCCAGAAGGAGAAATATATTTGAAGTCACGGGCCACAGACTCTGTAATAAAACAAATAATAAAATATACCATTTTAATTAATACATTTTCTTGATTATTTTTATGTACACACCATTTTACTTGACTCACTATCTTTATTTATCTTTGACAGTGTTGTGTAAACTAAGATTTTTCAAATTGATGTTTCATTTCATGACGTCTCTTAATATTAATCTCCTTAATTACGGCAACTTTTAGACTCTTTTGCCCTTTTCCTGCGCTCCAACTGAACACTCTCGCTACTTTTAGAATCTTTGTCCTGTTTTTCTGCGCTACAACTGAGCACTCTCTCTGCTTTTAGACTCTTTGACCTGTTTTTCTGTGCTAGACCTGCGCATTCTCTCCGCTTTTAGACTCTTTGGCCCGTTTTTCTGCGCTACAACTCAGCACTCTCTCCGCTTTTAGACTCTTTGACCCGTTTTTCTGAGCTACAACTGAGCACTCTCTCCGCTTTTAGAATCTTTGGCCTGTTTTTCTGCGCTACAACTGAGCACTCTCTCCGCTTTTAGACTCTTTGGCCTGTTTTTCTGCGCTAGACCTGCGCACTCTCTCCGCTTTTAGACTCTTTGGCCCGTTTTTCTGCGCTAGACCTGCGCACTCTCTCCGCTTTTAGACTCTTTGGCCCGTTTTTCTGCGCTACAACTCAGCACTCTCTCCGCTTTTAGACTCTTTGACCCGTTTTTCTGTGCTAAAACTGCGCACTCTCTCCGCTTTTAGACTCTTTGGCCTGTTTTTCTGCGCTTGAACTGCGCACTCTCTCCGCTTTTAGACTCTTTGGCCCGTTTTTCTGCGCTTGAACTGCGCACTCTCTCCGCTTTTAGAGTCTTTGGCCCGTTTTTCTGCGCTACAACTGAACACTCTCTCCGCTTTTAGACTCTTTTGCCCTGTTTTTCTGCGCTAGAAATGCACACTCTCTCCGCTTTTAGACTCTTTGGCCCGTTTCTGACACCTAGTGTTCAAACTATGAATCTCATATTATAAAAACCTGCTTAACAGCGGGCCAACTTTCATTCTATTTCTAAAATACCTCGCGGGCCGCTCCAAAAAAGGAAACGGGCCGCAAATGACCCGCGGGCCGTAGTTTGGACACCCCTGCACTAAAGGTAAAGGTTTCTGAGGGAGATATAAGAAAGAACATTTGGCAATGTTTATTGTTTATGTAAAAGCTGATATAAAGCTTTAGTTCCATATGTGTGCGCACAGCACTTCTACATGGCTAAGATAGGATAGGCGGCATTAGCCACTAACCGCCAGCAGTTAGCCACTAATGCCAATGCTATTACTCCAGCTTTAGTGCTGGACAAAAGCTTTCTCTAAACAAACGAAAGCACTTTACTCACCCAAATAAAAAGTTTTCAGCATAGAAATCTGTTTAGATTAACATCCAACAGAAATGTTTTTTTTTTGTTCTAAGAGACTGAAAAGGAGGAATTCATGAGTTCAGATCAGGAGGGAAACTGAAGCAGAGCATGAGGGAGCGAGAGAGATAGAGAGAAAAAGAGAGAAAAAGCCAAAGAGAGGCAGAGAGAGAGAGAGAAAAAGAGAGAGAGAGAGGGTCGTCAGTGGAGTGTGTAATTTGGCGTTGACATCGTACTTGGTATTTAGATCACTGACCCAATTTCTCCCTCTCTCGCGCTCTCTCGCGCACTCCTTCGCCTGTGACCATTCTTTTCTATTTCGCTCGCAGGGCTGCATTCTGGCCCAAACACACCGACGTACACACCGCACACACACACACACACTTACACACACAGCCAGACTCTCACAGAGCCTTAAAAACAGCCCAACACGAAACCACGAGCTCACACTCCCCTCACCGCTCACGCTCAGACAGACGGAACCCAGCAGAACCGGACCGCCATGCCGCTCCCGCTCTCTCACACTCATTATATTTCTATGTAATGCTCCGCTGGCTCGCTGGCACTGGATGTAAAACCCATTAGAGTCTGATTGGACTGTCCTACATTAGTAGAGGAAGAGTTTTTACAGGATGTGTTCACATCCCGAGCCCAGAAGAAGCACACGAGACACAACTAAACCCGGAACAAACCACAAACAAACATCAGATCACGCCAAGTAAAACTCCTCGAAAATGTAGGCTGCACTGTAACTAGAGCTGTATTTGGCTGTTATGTTGGGTATTGTTTCTCTGTTGTGAATTTTTGTCATTTTTTTATTTACTATGCCAGAATGTTTTACAGTTTTTCTCCATTGGTTTGGCTCATTTCTTGAAACTGAGATGACATTCTCAAAATAACATGGACAAATTCCCAAACTAACTTGCAGTTTCTCATAACAGAATGGCATTTCTCATTGCTTTCATCACATTTCAAATGCTTTGTACATGTCTCAAGCACTTAGTACATCTTTGCAAATGGTTTTGTACAAGTAGCCTACACTTAACACAATCATCCTACATTTAGTACATTTTCCAAAAGAATGCATCTTGTTGATCTATCTTAATTGGTTAGTTCTCAGTGTAATGGTTGTTCTCTTCAAAACATGTCAGCACAATTTCATCATATAAGTCATCATCTGCAGAATAGTCTGCTCAATTCTCAAAATGAATTAAGAAATTGTAATACAATACAGAACACATATTTTGGAACATTTCATAAATTCATTACAATCAGGTGAGTAGGTAACAGGTGAAAGCAGGTTTTGACGAAAATGAGTGTCCCACATTACTGGTGACCAATCCATCAGTTTGTTGTCTATTATTTTGAATGCTGGCATTGCTCTATATACAGTGGATATAAAAAGTCTACACACCCCTGTTCAAATGCCAGGTTTTTGTGTTGTAAAAAAATTAAAGCAAGACAAATAATTTCATAACTTTTTTCACATTTAATGTGACCTATAACCTGTACAATGCAATTGAAAAACAAACATAAATCTTTACAGCGAAAAAATATAAAACAAAAAACTTACAGTTTTTCTCAATTGGTTTGGCTCATTTCTTGAAACTGAGATGACATTCCTATAACTAAAAGGTAAATTGGCCAAACAGACTTACAGTTCTTCACAACACTTCAGATAACCAGCAAAATGTCATATGTCTCCCAAAACGTTCATTCTTGCTTCAAAATGAAGTCTTTCTCCCATATAAATAGTCAGTACCATAAAAATGGCATAGATCCTTCTCAATTGCTTTGGCACATTTTCATTAATTTTGTCCATCTGTCAAAATAAACTGCACGGTGCAGCAAAACTACATGGATCCTCATCACTGCTCATATCGCTCCAAAAACAGTTTACCCACGTGTCAAAACTGATTTCCTTTCTCACACAAATCATCAGTGCCCCCAAAATGCATTGTCCCTTTGGCATTGTGTAAGTACTGCAAGTCAAAATGCTTAGATGTTTTGTCTTTATGGCAGAGGTCTAGCTAAAGGAATACAATGTTCACACCACACACACTGCACTCTTTCTGCTGAGGAAATTGTAACTATTTTTATTTACAAGTACATTTTTACACATTACTGTAGGTAGAAAGAAAAGAAAATACTAAGGAAAATGTATCAAATATACTATGTATACAAATTACAAAAACCTGCAAAAACAAAACAAAATACATTACAGTAGGTAAAAAATAGTCAAGCATCACAAATGCAATACAGTAACATTCTGACTACTCTGTGTCACTCCCCTCTCTCCATCACCTTCCTGGCCATCCATCCGCTGCAGTCTGTTTGGCCATAAATTCTCATCAACATTGCATCTGATATGTTCTTTAGCAATGCACTGTGGGAAGAATGCCTGAGCCATCCTCTACACTGATCGCCACAGGACTATATAATCATTATATCATCACAGGACTATATCATCGTTATATAATCACAGGACTAGCATCAAAGAACTAGCACCAGGCCAAGATGTATACAGTGGATAGAAAAAGTCTACACACCCCTGTTCAAATGGTAGGTTTTTGTGATGTAAAAAAATTACAATAAGACAAATAATTTCTACCTATAATGTGACCTATAACCTGTACAATGCAATTGAAAAACAAACAGAAATCTTTCAGGGAGGTGAAGTAAAAATAAACAACTGAGATATTGAGGCTGCATAGGTGTGCACACCCTTTTATAACTAGGGGTGTTGCTGTGTTCAGATTTAACCAATTACCTTCAAACTCACTTTAAATTGGAGTCAGCACACACCTGTCAACAATTAAAGTGCCTCTGATCAACTCCAAATAAAGTTTAACTGTTCTAGTAGGCTTGTCCTGATATTTTTGTAGCCACATCTTTCAGCACAAGCCATGGTCCACAAAGAGATGCCAGAGCATCAGAGGTATCTCATTATTCATAGATATCAGTCAAGTGAAGGCTACAAAAGTCATTAAATATACCATGGAACACTTTGAAGACTGTCATCATCAAGTGGAGAAAACATGGCACAACAAGACATTACCAAGAACAAGACATTTGACAAAAATTGATGATAAGACAAGAGGAAAATTGGTCTAGGAGGCTGCCAAGAGGCCGACAGCAGCACTGAAGGAGCTGCAAGAATTTCTGGCAAGTACTGGCTGTGTAGTACATGTGACAACAATCTGCCGACTTCTTCATATGTCTGTGCAAAACAAACATCCAGAAAACATCTAAGCTCTACTTAATTTTCCAAAAATTCATCTGATATCTACCAAACGCATGTGGGAAAATGTGTTATGGTTTAATGAAACCAAGGTTAAACGTTTTGGACATAATTCCAAAAGGTATATTAGGCGCAAAAGCAACACTGCTCGTCACCAAAAGAACAGCATACCTACAGTGAAGCATGGTGATGGCAGCATCATACTTTGGGGCTGTTTTTCTTCAGCTGGAACTGGGGCTTTATTCAGGGTGGACGGAATTTTGAACAGTTCCAAATACCAGTCAGTATTGGCAAAAACCTTCGGCCTCTGGTAGAAAACTGAAGATGAAAAGGAACTTCATCTTTCAGCACAACAATGACACAAAGGACACATCTAAATCAACAAAAGAATGGCTTCAGCGGTATAAGATTAAGGCTTTGGAATGGCCCAGCCTGAATCCAGACCTGAATCCCATTGAACATCTGTGGGGTAATCTGAAGAGGGCTGGGCACAGAAGATGCCCTCACATTTTGTCAGATTTTGAGCAGTTATGCAAAGAAGAGTGGGCAAATTTTGCCACATCAAGATGTGTCACGCTGATAGGTTCCTACCCAAAAAGACTGAGTGCTGTAATAAATGCAAAAGATGTTGCAACAAAGTATTAGTTATATGTATTTAACCAGGTGATTTTAAGTTTTTTGTTTTATATTTTTTCGCTGTAAAGATTTATGTTTGTTTTTCAATTGCATTGTACAGGTTATAGGTCACATTAAATGTGAAAAAAGTTATGAAATTATTTGTATCTTGCTTTAATTTTTTTACAACACAAAAACCTGGCATTTGAACAGGGGTGTGTAGACTTTTTATATCCACTGTATATAGAGCAATGCCAGCATTCAAAATAATAGACAACAAACTGATGGATTGGTCACCAGTAATGTGGGACACTCATTTTCATCAAAACCTGCTTTCACCTGTTACCTACTCACCTGATTGTAATGAATTTATGAAATGTTCCAAAATATGTGTTCTGTATTGTATTACAATTTCTTAATTCATTTTGAGAATTGAGCAGACTATTCTGCAGATGATGACTTATATGATGAAATTGTGCTGACATGTTTTGAAGAGAACAACCATTACACTGAGAACTAACCAATTAAGATAGATCAACAAGATGCATTCTTTTGGAAAATGTACTAAATGTAGGATGATTGTGTTAAGTGTAGGCTACTTGTACAAAACCATTTGCAAAGATGTACTAAGTGCTTGAGACATGTACAAAGCATTTGAAATGTGATGAAAGCAATGAGAAATGCCATTCTGTTATGAGAAACTGCAAGTTAGTTTGGGAATTTGTCCATGTTATTTTGAGAATGTCATCTCAGTTTCAAGAAATGAGCCAAACCAATGGAGAAAAACTGTAAAATCACCTGGTTAAATACATATAACTAATACTTTGTTGCAACATCTTTTGCATTTATTACAGCACTCAGTCTTTTTGGGTAGGAACCGTGACACAGTGACACATGATCAGCGTGACACATCTTGATGTGGCAAAATTTGCCCACTCTTCTTTGCATAACTGCTCAAAATCTGACAAAATGTGAGGGCATCTTCTGTGCCCAGCCCTCTTCAGATTACCCCACAGATGTTCAATGGGATTCAGGTCTGGATTCAGGCTGGGCCATTCCAAAGCCTTAATCTTATACCGCTGAAGCCATTCTTTTGTTGATTTAGATGTGTCCTTTGTGTCATTGTTGTGCTGAAAGATGAAGTTCCTTTTCATCTTCAGTTTTCTACCAGAGGCCGAAGGTTTTTGCCAATACTGACTGGTATTTGGAACTGTTCAAAATTCCGTCCACCCTGAATAAAGCCCCAGTTCCAGCTGAAGAAAACAGGCCCAAAGTATGATGCTGCCATCACCATGCTTCACTGTAGGTATGCTGTTCTTTTGGTGACGAGCAGTGTTGCTTTTGCGCCTAATATACCTTTTGGAATTATGTCCAAAACGTTTAACCTTGGTTTCATTAAACCATAACACATTTTCCCACATGCGTTTGGTAGATATCAGATGAATTTTTGGAAAATTAAGTAGAGCTTAGATGTTTTCTGGATGTTTGTTTTGCACAGACATATGAAGAAGTCGGCAGATTGTTGTCACATGTACTACACAGCCAGTACTTGCCAGAAATTCTTGCAGCTCCTTCAGTGCTGCTGTCGGCCTCTTGGCAGCCTCCTTGACCAATTTTCTTCTTGTCTTATCATCAATTTTTGTCAAATGTCTTGTTCTTGGTATGTTGTGCCATGTTTTCTCCACTTGATGATGACAGTCTTCAAAGTGTTCCATGGTATATTTAATGACTTTTGTAGCCTTCACTTGACTGATATCTATGAATAATGAGATACCTCTGATGCTCTGGCATCTCTTTGTGGACCATGGCTTGTGCTGAAAGATGTGGCTACAAAAATATCAGGACAAGCCTACTAGAACAGTTAAACTTTATTTGGAGTTGATCAGAGGCACTTTAATTGTTGACAGGTGTGTGCTGACTCCAATTTAAAGTGAGTTCGAAGGTTATTGGTTAAATTTGAACACAGCAACACCCCTAGTTATAAAAGGGTGTGCACACTTATGCAACCTCAATATCTCAGTTGTTTATTTTTACTTCACCTCCCTGAAAGATTTCTGTTTGTTTTTCAATTGCATTGTACAGGTTATAGGTCACATTATAGGTAGAAATTATTTGTCTTATTGTAATTTTTTTTACATCACAAAAACCTACCATTTGAACAGGGGTGTGTAGACTTTTTCTATCCACTGTATACATCTTGGCCTGGTGCTAGTTCTTTGATGCTAGTCCTGTGATTATATAACGATGATATAGTCCTGTGATGATATAATGATTATATAGTCCTGTGGCGATCAGTGTAGAGGATGGCTCAGGCATTCTTCCCACAGTGCATTGCTAAAGAACATATCAGATGCAATGTTGATGAGAATTTATGGCCAAACAGACTGCAGCGGATGGATGGCCAGGAAGGTGATGGAGAGAGGGGAGTGACACAGAGTAGTCAGAATGTTACTGTATTGCATTTGTGATGCTTGACTATTTTTTACCTACTGTAATGTATTTTGTTTTGTTTTTGCAGGTTTTTGTAATTTGTATACATAGTATATTTGATACATTTTCCTTAGTATTTTCTTTTCTTTCTACCTACAGTAATGTGTAAAAATGTACTTGTAAATAAAAATAGTTACAATTTCCTCAGCAGAAAGAGTGCAGTGTGTGTGGTGTGAACATTGTATTCCTTTAGCTAGACCTCTGCCATAAAGACAAAACATCTAAGCATTTTGACTTGCAGTACTTACACAATGCCAAAGGGACAATGCATTTTGGGGGCACTGATGATTTGTGTGAGAAAGGAAATCAGTTTTGACACGTGGGTAAACTGTTTTTGGAGCGATATGAGCAGTGATGAGGATCCATGTAGTTTTGCTGCACCGTCCAGTTTATTTTGACAGGAGGATGAAATGAATGAAAATGTGCCAAAGCAATTGAGAAGGATCTATGCCATTTTTATGGTACTGACTATTTATATGGGAGAAAGACTTCATTTTGAAGCAAGAATGAACGTTTTGGGAGACATATGACATTTTGCTGGTTATCTGAAGTGTTGTGAAGAACTGTAAGTCTGTTTGGCCAATTTACCTTTTAGTTATAGGAATGTCATCTCAGTTTCAAGAAATGAGCCAAACCAATTGAGAAAAACTGTAAGCCAGATTAGCAGTGTACACTGTCTCACATTAGGTCTGGCCTAATCTGCTATCTGTTCCAGTTGGATGGATGGATGGATGGATGGATGGATGGATGGATAGATAGATAGATAGATAGACAGACAGACAGACAGACAGACAGACAGACCTACAGACAGACAGACAGATAGATAGATAGATAGATAGATAGATAGATAGATAGACCTACAGACAGACAGATAGACAGATAGATAGATAGATAGATAGATAGATAGATAGATAGATAGATAGATAGACAGATAGATAGATAGATAGATAGATAGATAGATAGATAGATAGATAGATAGATAGATAGATAGATAGATAGATAGATAGACAGACAGATAGATAGATAGATAGATAGATAGATAGATAGATAGATAGATAGATAGATAGACCTACAGACAGATAGATAGATAGATAGATAGATAGATAGATAGATAGATAGATAGATAGATAGATAGACCTACAGATAGATAGATAGATAGATAGATAGATAGATAGATAGATAGACCTACAGACAGACAGACAGACAGACAGACAGACAGACAGACAGATAGATAGATAGATAGATAGATAGATAGATAGATAGATAGATAGATAGATAGATAGATAGATAGATAGATAGATAGACCGAAAGATAAATAGATAGATAGATAGATAGATAGATAGATAGATAGATAGATAGATAGATAGATAGATAGATAGACCTACAGAAAGATAGATAGATAGATATATAGATAGATAGATAGATAGATAGACAGACAGACAGACAGATAGACAGATAGACAGACAGACAGACAGACAGACAGACAGACAGACAGATAGATAGATAGATAGATAGATAGATAGATAGATAGATAGATAGACCTACAGACAGATAGATGAACACAATAGACAATGAACACCAGTGGATGTACATAAAGTGAGGATAACTGATGTTTAACTGAATTTATTTATTTTTTAATCAATCCTTTCTTTTATTAACCTTTACTTAATTTCTGCATACAATATTACCTAATTACAATTAACACTTAATTTATACAATATTACTCAAATAATTTATGATACGTAATATATTATAATTCCTGAAATGTAAATATTTTTAGTTAAAACACACATATTACACTGTCTCAACACATGGATGGCATGTAATACAGTATTTTAGTATATGAAAATATGTGTTGAGAGAGTGAGACTTGGTCTGTTTACAAAATAAATCTTTGAGATTATGTTAAATATTTGAATGTGTGATTTAACTAAAAATATTAAATTTTAGTAATGTACTATAAATGAAGTAATTGTAATTAGGTAATACTGTATGCAGAAATTAGGTAAAGGTTACTAAAAGAAAGGATTGACTGAAGTTCAGTTCACTTATTTACTCTATGTAACATTTAAGTCTTGAAACCGAGTTGAAGTTACTTAAATTTATGTGAGATTAAATGTACTTAAAAAAAAAGCAAATGCAGAAAGCTGCAAAACTTTTTTAAAGTAAATTTTACGCATAATTTCTATCAGTATCTTTGGTATCATGAGGGCGCATCTCGATCTTTGTATCTTAAGAGCACGGTGCTTTTGTGCATCTCAGCAGAGAATACTGACCTGTGTGTTCACTTTTTTAAAGAATTAAAAATAGCATTATTACAGTGTTATTAATATTATTATTGTTGAGGTTAAAGCTGGATTTGCAACTATATGTGTGTGTGTAATGAGCAGGGGTGTACACATGCTGAGTGTGCCCAACGCACACAGCGTTCCTGCATGGCTAAAATTGGATTGAAAATTGGACGACTAAATGTTGACTGTTGTCATGGTATTAATTAGTCAGCGGCGCAACTTTATTTCACGCCACCAAGATAATTTTTTTTTTACCTGAACACACCTTACATCTCACTTCCAGACCACCAGGCCCATTAGCATAGATATATTATCTATATATACTCCGACACTATATCAATGGCTTTATATTGTCGCTGTCTAATGGAAATTGACAAAAATTATCATTTTTGTGGAGTTTTAGTTATATTTACTATATAATTTGAACAGACAAACTGTCCCTTACACTTTGCCAAAAATTCTTGATAAACAATTTTTTTTTTTTTTTACATTGACTTCCATTGAAAGTTTAGAAGGTTTTTTCTCTCTCCTGTAAAGTTGCTGTTTTGGAGATACTTGTTTTTCATTGGACAGCGATGATATGCTGCTTCTCCCTTTAAGTCTATCACTTAAAATCGCAATAAAATACATTAAAATTTTTCGTTGTAAGGTGACAATATGTGAAAGGTGTGTGTTTAAGGGGTGGGAATACTTTTGCAAACCACTGTATAAACACAAATGCTGTGTAGTTTCAACATACAGATCCGTACACGCCACAGACCATTTCTGTTTGTTTCTATGAGCCTGAACAGAGAAATAATTAAAGGAGGAGTAAGAGGAGGTATTTTAAGGTGTGTTTACCGTGGGGCATCTCAAGGGCTAAGCAGCTAAAAGCTCGACTCTACTTTAGCGCTGAAACCCTACAGGCCAGGCCTCCACCTCCTCAGGGTTCCCATCAAACACACACACACACACACACACACACTGTCGAGAGCACCGACTCCACATTCGGATCTTCATAAACAATACATCACAGTAATAAAAGATGATTAATTAAATCAAGGAATGTGGTTCGAGTCACGCCTGAGGCTACACAAGTTTATTAAGCATAAACGATGAGCTCGGGATCTGTCTAGAAAAGCTCATCTCAGCAAAGTGTTTCCAAATCGGGCTGAGCAGGTGCGGCCTTTCACGTACGCTGAGTCATAGCGGGTCAACTATAAGGACAGGCAGGGTTTTTTAAGGGGCTCTGGGTGGTCTGCAAGAATAAAGCGCATTTAGACTTAGCTTGAATCCAGAGTCTTGCTATTTTAGTAGCCATCAGCAGCCGGAGTCTGAGAGAGTAGCGCTGGCCATGCTCTCTTTGGGTGTGCACAGTAGGTCGCTCTTTCTCCTCATCACTTCTAATGTAATGTTAGTCAGCACAGGCTTCTGTTAGCTGATGTATCAGACCTGAGTCGCTGCGCTTTCCTCTGAGTGCACTGCTGGATGCATTCCTTCAGTAATGCTGCATCAGCGACAATTCAAAAAGAGGCGGAGTCTCTGACCTCATATGTATCGAAGGAGGCATGTGCTAGTTCTCACCTTCTAATTACTAGTGATAATTACTTTTGTGATACACTGTATATTGTTAGTATGAATGTAATAAAATCGCTGTCTTTCTAGAAGCCGTACCCCACAACCTTTGCCCCGAACATGCTGTTCACCTGAGTACCAAAATACTGTGGCTCTCAGATCAGTGTGAATCACTTCGCTATAGCTTGTCTTTATGTGATTTGCTAGTGTGTTTACTGCCTTAAATCATCAACTACAACCAGAAATCGCATTTCTCCTCAGAAGACTGATCTGGCTCACTGCCTCCAATCAGCCCAGCCTGCCCACCATTCTGCTCCACTCCAGAATGGACAATTGGACTTCTGTGTCTGAGCCCAGCTGGGAATTTCTCTTTTGGTGTCCAACCAGCAAGTATGACATCCAGCACCCCCAGATTATTACTACACTATCATATCTTCAGTACAATATATTGAGAAATGACACATAAAATATGGCATTGGCTAGTGCAGTAGGACACAGGATGGTGTAGGATGATATGTAGGATATAATATATATTTACAATAAAAAAAAAACAATGTATATTTCTTGATTAAAAATTATGTAATGATTTATATGCACCTGCATGTCACCCCTTCTCTGAAGGGTTAGAAGGGCTTTACTGCACACCACTGCTTAGAAGTTTCCTTCAGTTTCTTTGTGATCTCACAGACTATTACATGCCTTGCTGTTATGTGTGATCTTTGTTAGTGAAGCAGTGGTGAGTAACACTGATCTGTCAGTAGATTGTTGCAGTGTGAACTCTTTACAGATGGTTTTGTAACCGTTTCCAGCCTGAGCTGCTTATGCCAGGTTCACTATATTTCACGATTTTGGGCCAGTTTTTCAGTCGCCGACAGTTTTCCGTTGATCGCCGACAAAACCCTCTGCTCAGAGGGAAATCGGGGATCTCTTGGCGCTCGCACTGACGCGTAGTGTGAACTACTAAAAGACGCTCGCCGACTGATCGCCAACAAGTCGCAGACGCCCTGAAAATATTCAACATGTTTAATATCTGACTCAGTCGGCGACTGGGAGTCAGGAGCAGCGGCTACATACAGCCAATGAGATCACAAAAAGACAGAACCACGGGTCCAAAACACACCAGCTCTGTTTATAGAGAGTCTGAGCGCCCTACTAATCCCTTTGTTATATCAGTAAATAACTGTTAAAGTTCAGAGGGAGCCCGCAAGTGAGTCCTCTACACTGTAAACCAAGAAGTTGTTTAAACTCAAATAAATTAAGTCTGTTTTACATAAAATTTAATAAGATTTCTAAACATTACTCAACTATTTTGAGTTAGTTGAACATTCCTGGGCACATATACTGTACTATTCAAACTGAGATCTTTGAGCTGAATCAGCGTATAATAACTGAGTTTAGTCTGTTGCCATTAACAGCTTCTTTTCCATTGGCTTCTGTCACAATCTATTTGCATACTGGGTGTCAGTGTGTACTGGGTGTCACCATCAGTGTGTATTGATTGATTCGGGGCTACCTTAGGTAAACTTGTAGATCATATATTATGATTAAATACTTGGCCTTTGTGTTGTAGGCTGTAAGAACAAGCATCATTTACTGAGCTGCAGTAACTCTGTGTTCTCGCTGTGCTCTCTTCAGTACTTTTAATTCTTCTTTACTGTTTTCTTTCATCTACTTTTCTATGAGTATTTTAAAAAATAGTTGAATGAAACCAGAAAGAAGACTAAATACAAGTTCAGGAATATATTAATTTTAAATATATATGTATATGTATTTGTTAAGTTCACTGTACTTAAAAATTATATTACATGAGCTTAAAATTTATTAGGTAATCGGTTACAACAAAAGTTTTGAGTTTAGTCAACTTATTGGGTTTTACAGTGATGAAGGGGGTGAATGGAGCTAAAAGCTAAAAACTTTAAATGAAAAATAATTATAAAAATATATAAATTCTATTTCTTTAATTTTAGAAAGTAGAATATTGTATTTTACTAAAAATCTAAGAAAGCTTTATCCACAGAAAACAGGTTTTACACCTTAAAGCACTAGCATTACTGCTACTGTGAGCTGATTGGTTGGCGAGCTGATCCTGGAAATACAGGTAGAATTCAAATAAGAGTTCATAACTGATAAGAGTTCAAAATGATAAAAAATATGTTTGCGGTACAAAAACCTTTGACATAGTCCTATTTTGAGGACATAAGTACATATTTCAATATAAAATGATCAGACATTTATAAACTCTGTTGGACTCAGTGTTAGTGCGTATTCTCCTCTATAGTGATTCTCTGGTATGGCATCGTTAGTTTTCGTGTGCTTTTAGTTCTGGTGTTCTCGTGACGAAACGGGTTTCTAGAGAGCAGCCAGGTGAGTCGGTGATTTCCCACAGTAAGAAATCGTGTAATTTGTGACCCCGTGCCACTGATCAGTCGTGTAGTGTGAAAGTCTCAACAACTGAAAGATTTAGGATTACAGCACAACCAGTCGTGTAGTGTAAACAGCACAATGACTGAAGACTCAAAAAGTCATGTAGTGTGAACCTGGCATTAGTAAGATGCCTCGTTTGTTAGTGCTGTGATACATTTACACCAACATGTGCTGTAAAAAAATCAGACTTTGATAAATCCTTGTTCTTTAAATAAAATAAAACAGGATATTTCAACTGAACTGATTTAGATGATTACATTGTATAAAACGGACCTTATATTTACGGATTTTAAAATAGATCAGAACATGGAGTGAGCAGTTTGCTGCAGTTTCATGTGGATGAGCTGTCAATCTAAACACACTCATCTGCTTTAATCAGGTCAATGACCAGAGCTACCACACTACTGTGTCACTCTGTCACTCTATCACTGTCACTGTGCTGCTATAGGCAAGATGAGAGAGAGAGAGAGAGAGAGAGAGAGAGACAGAAAGATAGAGAAGGTGAGACAGAGAAAAGGAGACTTTTTTTTTTTTAGTTTTAACAACACCTTACTAAAACCAAATAGTGTTGTAACATGTAAAAGTCACTTTTTGGCCAATCTCAGCCATTAAAATCATCATTTAAAAAACAGGACATCATGTCACAAAAAGATAAATGAATAAATAACATGACATCAACCCATTTTCCACTGGAATTGAGGTGCAAAGCAGAGCTCATTATCTAAAATTGAGCAAAGTGCATCCCTACTGCACCACACTGCTCTAAAATTCATAAAATCAGACCAAAATTTATAATAATTAAAATCAATTAAAAGAGAGAGAGAGAGAGAGAGAGAGACAGGAAGATTCCTGTTCAGTTCTGTTTGTCCATCTGTGCAGAATGAGTGTGTACATGTTGGATGTGCACGTGTGCATGTTTGCATGGTTTGGTGTTCATGTGTTATGAGAGAGAACAGAGCTGTGCACACAACATACAGGATGAGCACAGACAAGATAGAGCAATGCTCTATGATGTGAATGTCTGTATATATATATATATAGGGTTTATTTAAAGTTGTCCTTCATTTTAAAATGTCAAGTTGTGATCTCTAGTATGAACGACGTAGACAATGTGCAGCTTAGATTACCACGTTTCTTCAGCACTAAGGCTAAAACATTAGCATTAGCTGCCCGACAGCGCTACGCTGAGGAACCCTTTCTCTGTTTCAGTAAGCCAGGGTGATATTAGCTAGCGGTTCGTCCAGCGTAGCTTGTTTTAACACAGTAAACTCACAGCCTACAAGAGCTAGTGCTAACGCTCCTCCAGCAGTGCTAGCTGGGGTTAGCAGCAGGCTACAGG
The DNA here is from genome assembly GCF_023375975.1 of Astyanax mexicanus. Classification (NCBI taxonomy): domain Eukaryota; kingdom Metazoa; phylum Chordata; class Actinopteri; order Characiformes; family Acestrorhamphidae; genus Astyanax; species Astyanax mexicanus. The sequence continues at coordinate 6,701,428 of NC_064413.1, forward strand.
GCCATAATACTCACTTTTGCGTTTAGTGCGATTAGCAGCTAATGCTAATACTGCTACTGACTGGAGCTCCTGTATAATGTAATAGTATAATATAAAGTTCACTAGAGATTTTTGGGAAAATTAAAGGATTTTCATTTTAAAAGGCGTCTTATATTGTGGAAAAAACAGTAATAAAATGTTTACAAAAAGTGAGGGGTGTTTCTCGTTTTTGTGAGATATATAAATTGCAGTAACTATTTTATTATTTTACCAGGGATGTTTAAAACCTTTGAATTCCCCGACTGAAGCATGTAGTGAATGCCCCCTTCCCCCACTAAACCCCTACTCTAGCCCCACCCCAGTCTTCCCCATATCTCGTTTTTTCTTTCCTTCCTGAGGATTTTCTGCTAGCTCAGTTCTTGAGTCATTAACTTGTGTCCACTCACTGTATGCTAGACTGCCCCCCATCCCCCGCTGTTTCTGTCACTTGTTTACAGTCGAGTGGCCATTACATCACCATGACCTAAATGTGTCACGTCTCTCTCTTTCCCCTGCTCTCTCATTCTCTTCCCTTCTCCTCCCATCTTTCTTTTCTTCTTCAGGATATCTGTAAACTTCCTGCCCCCGTTGCCCCCAGAATCTGAAGCGGTAGTCTGGCTTCTTTCGTTTTTGTCATTGGAGATCTAGTGCAGCTAACAAGTAATAGACGTTTATAGTCAGTAGTATAACATCATACAAACATCATACTACACCATCTATACAATCACACACTTGCCTCAAATTGTAATTATACGCTCTGTGATTTATAAAAATACATTAAAGTAAAAACAGAGGAAGTTGTGATAAAGACCAATGGCTTTCAGAGGAGGACCCAGAACTAACACGGTGGGATTAGAACCAATCACAGAAACTATGCAAAGTGGGCAACCAATCATAGCCAGATGAAAGCATCGTAAGAAGCTACGAGGGGATTAAAACCAGTCACAGTCAGGGGAAGGCCTTAAAGAAAGTAAAGAGGGGATTAGAACTAATATCAGAAGAAGCATCAGAAGAATTAGAACCAATACCAGTCAGGAAGGAGATCTTAGAAAAAGTAAATTGAGGATTAGAACCAATCACAGTCAGAGGGAGATCTCAGAAGAAGCGATATAAGGATTAGAACCAATCACAGTCTGGGGGAGCTCTCAGAGGAAGCAATTTGGGGAATAGAACCAATCACAGTCAGAAGAAACTTTCAGGAGAAGCAAAGTGGGATTTAGAACCAATCATCATCAGGGGGAGGTCTCAGAGATCTTATCCAGATATAATCCTGATATTTAAGATGCATGAAGTGACCAGGTGACAAATATGCAAAACTAGAACACACACACATCACGCACACACACACACACACACACACACACACACACACACACACACAGTAATAAAGTACGTAATAACAACTGCCTAAACATGACACCAGATAAAAGCTCACTCATTGGGTCCCTCTGAAAGACTCACTGTGCGATTGTAGTGAACACAGCACTGAAGGAACAGTGAGTGCTGCAGATGGTCTCTTTTGTCAGTAAACAAATCTGTGCAACCCCCCCACTCACCATACACACACACACACACACACACACACAGACACACACTCGTACACTGAAGCCCACCGTCTCCTGTCCATCAAACAGAGAATATAATTATGGTGACAGAGAGGCCCAGGGACTATTGATTCACAGCCACGCAGACACAACACACACACACACACACACACATGCTTATAAACACACACACACACACACACACACACACACGCTACTGACGTAAAGCAAAAGTGACGCAGCAAAGGGCCGCAAGGATAAAAGGGACTGGAGGTTAAATCAGAATTACGAGTCTCTGAGTTTTCAGTACTCCTGTATTTGATACATGTGCACAGATGGCGTCTCTGTGAGTCTGAATGTGAACGCGCCTTCAACACGGCTGAACATCACAGTGGCAGTCACAGTACATCTAAAGACTAACTGTGATGATTCTTCAAAAAAAGGGGTTGGACAATGAAACTAAAACACCTGGTTTTAAACCACAATAGTTTATTGTGGTGACGGACAGTTCTGGTGGAAACAGGAGAGTTGAGGTGCACGTTGAATTCTGCAGTGATTTGATCAGCCGTGGTTTTATGTTTTTTGGATACAATCCGGGTTAGCACCCAAACATCCCTTTCAGACAGCTTCCTCTTACAGCATCCACAGTTAATCCTGTTGGATGTGGTTGGTCCTTCTTGGTGGTATGCTGACATTACCCTGGATACGGTGGCTCTTGATGCATCACAAAGACTTGCTGTCTCGGTCACAGATGCGCCAGCAAGACGTGCACCAACAATTTGTCCTCTTTTGAACTCTGGTATGTCACCCATAATGTTGTGTGCATTGTAATATTTAGAGCAAAACTGTGCTCTTACCCTGCTAATTGAACTTTCACACCCTTCTGTGCTCTTTGCTCACTTGTGCAATGTGCAATTAATGAAGATTGGCCACCAGGCTGCTCCAATTTAGCCATGAAACCTCCCACACTAAAATGACAGGTGTTTCAGTTTTATTGTCCAATGCTTGTAGTGTTTTTATAATAATTTTGATTTATAACCTGAAAAAGCATTCTATTATGGTCAATAAATCAACAGCTGTTGTATAGTTAATATAAAAGTGCTGTAATGATTAGTATGTAAGTGTTTTTTGCTGCAGTATCTGATGACTGTGCATCATTTTTTGTCTGGCTGTGACACATCCTCGCTCTCAGTATTGTTAGACAGTGCAGTTTGCAAAATGCTGTTTGTCTATCAGGCTGTGGACGTTTTAAAATGACGTGATATCCAACACACCACCATCTGTCCTCTCCCTGTCTCTCTCTCTCTCTCTCTCTCTCTCTCTCTCTCTCTCTTTCTCCGCAGTAACCAACTGAATATATATCCTGCATCAGTTCACAGAACAGTACAATTTTATTTTGAATGACTTTTCTGAGTTTTAAACGTAGCCAAAAAAAGCTAATTTTCACCTGACTTTTTTTCCCCAAATTTTGGTTTAGGCAAAACCAAATTGACATTTCCCAAGGTTTAATTTCCCATTATTCCAAATTGCTACAGTTATATCACATGACACTTATACTATAGATAGTATAGAAAGTCTTTATCAAGTATTTAATGGTATCATTTGATAATACTTTGATTTGCTGGTTTTATAGGACTCCAAAATCTGGTTTACAATAAACTGAATAAACATTTTTCCTAGGTTTGACTTCCCAGTTCTCCATATTGCTACAGTAATATCACTTAATAGTTATGCATTCAATACCTGAGAATGGGATTTAGTGGTGTTATATGGCAACCCACTGATTTCCATATTCTATAGAACTAAAAATAAACTATTATCTATATACAACCAATGAGCAAATAAGCTATTTGTCACCCCATTAATTCAAATTCTTATAGTAGTATTCATTATGTATGTTTTAACACTTCAGTGGAGTCATTTTATAATCGTTTCTTTTTTCTTTTTTTTTCATAAAAGTCTTTATACAACACAATTTGGTCTTTATACAACCATATGGGCATTTTTTACAAATTTGCCATCCCATAACTCAAACTTTCTACAGTCATTTAAGTTAAAACTTGATTTATACTATGAGAATTTTTTATTTTTTTTAAGATACTACTGGATTCATTTAAAACACTTTGGTTTTCTTCTTTAATAAGACTTTAAATGTGGTCTATAAATAATATTACATTTACAATATAGTGGATTTAACCTGAAAACAGATAGGTTTGCATTTTCTAGAATGTTGCACAGTTCTACAGAGAGATATTGTGTTTTTTTTTAATTGTATATTTGTTGATTAGATCAGGTTAAATTATGTTTATTTATCTCTAAACTCGTTTAATTTACATTTTCAGAAATTTCAGAAATTTTTTGTGAAAGCGACTACCGTCATACACAGTTTAGATGCATCCAGAAAGATGGATGATCACAAGCCATCAAACCAAGCTGAACTGCTTGAATGTTTGCACCAGGAGTAAAGGCATGAAGTCATCCAAAAGCAGTGTGTAAGACTGGTGGAGGAGAACATGACAGAATACCTGATTTATTACACCAAATATTGATTCCTGAACTTTATGAATATGAACTTGTTTTCTTTGCATTATTTGAGGTCTGAAAACTCTACCTCTATCTTTTTTGTTATTTCAGCCGTTTCTCATGTTTTCTCATGTTCTTTTTTTCTCAAACATAAACCTATAAATAGCAAAGTCAGAGAAACTGATTCAGAAACTGAAGTGGTCTCTTAATTTTGTTCAAAGCTGTATTTTTATTAAATATGTAATAAATACGTCACTATTATGATTACTAATATTATGATGATTTTTCACAAACCTGTGGTGACGTCACCTTTGAGAGCTGACCATCCTTTTCTACAGTCATCAGACTCGTGCACATTTGATTTTCAGCCCATACTATAGATTTTCACTCTATAGAAATGCACTGTGGTGATTTGCAGTGTAAATATTTAAAGAACTCACGCAGACAGGCGGAGCTGTTCTGATTTGGCTCGTATCCAGCGTCGCACGTGCACCCTCCAACAGGCACCATCCATTCACCCTCTGTGTTACAGTGCATCCTGGGACCCGACCCGCCCTGGGCCTGACTGTGAGGGACGCAGGTCCCGGCCACTGGCACCAGGGATGTAGGCTCCGCCCCTGAGGGAGTGGCTGGGTAGGAGGCTAGGAAACGACTGGTGGCTGGACAACGGCGGTAAAATATGGACACTCCCATGAGGGACACACATGCACCACTGTCTACTATAGCTAAGACAAACCTAAAAAAAAGAGAGAAAAAGAGAGAGAGTCAGTCTGCTGGAGCTATGATGCTAACACTGCTAACACTGCTAGTCACCCAAATCTATTTTGACAAAATATGGACACCAAACATATCTTGGTTGTGTTTTTCTGCATATAATCTTTTAAAAGACCATTAAGGACAATATTTCCTGTAATAATTCATAACATGATCAGAATGTATCATCAGATATTAAAGAAACATGCTGAGTTTAATCACTGGCAGCTCTTGTCAGCAGCTTCAGCCAGTATTTTCTAACTTGAACTGTGCAGAACATCATGGAGATCTTTTTGGGTTTTTTGGCTTCCAAATCTGCCCACCACCATTCCCCCAGTCCCATTTTCATTTTTTTCAGGTTGCCAGGTATGGACAGCAGCTCTCAAACAGTGTGCTACAGCCATGGAAATAGGCAAGCTGGCTATTTTTATGCTGAACAGGTAATCACTAGGCTTCAGTAAGGTTTGCTAAGCCTGGCTGGTTAATTTCTGCCACCACTAGTGTAGTAGAGAAGGGCATTAAAACCTAAATTTTCACTAATAATCTACAAACTATGACTTGTCGTCGCCTGCAACTGTGTATCAATCTGGTGACCAGTGTGAGCTTCACGTCTTGGGAGGAATTCTTCCTTTAAGGTGAGAGTGTGCTAGCAGTGAACCTGCATGTTCAAAAGTTTGTGGACACCTGCTCATCTACAAACATTGGTTTTCTTTTGGAATCAAGGCTATTCCTAGAAAAGCTTCGCAGTAGATGTTAGAACATTGCTGCAAGGAGGTATTAGGTCTTATTTAAATACAGACCTGTTTGTATTTTGTCAGTGTGGGCAATGTGCCAAGTCCTGCTGGGAAATGAAATCTGCATCTTTATAAAAGTTGTCAGCAGAGGGAAGCTGTAAGATACATAGTGCTTTAAGATTTTGCGGGAAAACAAAACTGCACTGACTTTAGACTTGATAATAAAACACAGTGGAGCAACACCAGCAGATGACATGTCTCTCCAAACCATCACTGATCATCAGTAAATTTTACATTTTATTTGTAAATCAAGGGAGCAGAGTCTGGAGGAAGAGTGGAGAGACACACAGTCCAAACTGCTCGAGGTCTAGTGTGAAGTTTCCACAACCAGTGATGGTTTGATGGTTTGAGCTAGATAACAACCTCATCATGAGCGCCATGTTCTAATATCTAGATCTAGATCTACATAAAGATAACATAAGGGATATATCTGTATGCTTCTGGACATGCTGCTCATTTCTCAGCTTGTCTGGACAAAAGTGAAGTCAGACAGAAAGCCTAATAGTGAGTATTTTCTGAAATATCACACCCATTAAATTTACATTACGGTGGCGGCGATGGTGGTGGTGGTGGTGGATGAGTCACGAAACACATAATTTAGAAGATATGGGTCACTTCATAAAAGGTCTGTGAAGCACTGGGCTAGAAAAAGTCAAGCTAATGGGAGGCCTGACTAATTCCTTTTGTCTTCTTTTGCTTTTTTCACATCCAGACTCTATTACTGCAAATATTAGCCCAGCATGCTGCTGATATTTACTCAGCTGAATTGCTTCGGCTGGGCGGGGGGACGGCGCGACCGGCTGAAACCCACCGTCTTTAAACTCGTCTCTGAACAGTGACCTATCTCATATTGCCACTGGACAATGAGGGACGTTAAGCAAAGCAAAGTGAAGCAAAGCAATGCAAAGGAAAGGAAAGAAAAGGTCAGAGGGTGGTGGGCGCAGTACCCGCGGCGTGTCAGTGGGGCAAAGCTGCGGGTTTTGACGTTGATGCGACGCATTCGGTCCGGTTTGTACTGGTGAGGAAGGCTGGGCTCCACCCGGCTGAAGCTCTTGTCTGCTGCGATGGTGTCTACTTTCACCCATCCCTCTCTGGATTCACCAGTGGAAGGCTGGAAAGTGAGAAAAAAATATTTATACTTTTATAAATATTATATATATACAGGGTTGGACAATAAAATTGAAACACCTGGTTTTAGATCACAATCATTTATTGCCCTAAACATCCCTTTCAGACAGCTTCCTCTTACAGCGTCCACAGTTAATCCTGTTGGATGTGGTTCCTCCTTCTTGGTGGTATGCTGACATTACCTTGGATACCGTGGCTCTTAATGCATCACAAAGACTTGCTGTCTTGGTCACAGATGTGCCAGCAAGACAAGGAGCATCCAAAGAAGCACTGTTCAATCCATATTTCAAAAAAATGACAAGAAAAGCTACAAACGTACCAAGACATGGCCATAGTCCACCTAAACTGACTGATCGAGCAAGGAGAAAATTGGTTAAAGAAGCAGCCAGAGAACCATGGTCACTCTGGAGGAGTTGCATAAATAAACAGCTCAAACGGGAGAAAACCATTGTTGAAAGAAAGACATACGAAGTGCTGTTGTACAGCAAACATGTGGAAGAAGGTGCTGTGGTCATATGAGACCAAAGTTTTTTTTTTTTTACCTAAATGCAAAGCGTTTAGCTATGTGTGGCAGAAAATATCACTGCTCATCACCCTGAACACACCAACCCCCACTGTGAAACATGGTGGTGGCAGCATCATACTGTAGATCTGCTTTTCTTCAGCAGGGACAGAGTTGGGAAGCTGGTCAGAGTTGACGGGAAGATGGATGGAGTTAAATACAGGATAATGCTGGAGGAAAATCTGTTGGAAGCTGCAAAAGACTTGAGACTGGGAAGAAGATTCACCTTCCAGCAAGACAATGACCCAGGTCAAAAGTCTGGACACACCTTCTCGTTTTCAATGCGTTTCTTTATTTTCTTATGACTATTTACATTGTAGATTCTCACTGAAGGCATCAAAACTATGAATGAACACATGTGGAATTTTATGTACTTATTAAAAAAAGGTAAAATAACTAAAGAAAACATGTTTTATATTCTAGTTTCTTCAAAATAGCCACCCTTTGCTCTGATTACTGCTTTGCACACTCTTGGCATCATTCTCTCAATGAGCTTCATTAAGAGGTGGTCACCTGAAATGAAAAATTTTCCAACAGGAAGGAAGGAGTTCCCAGAGGTGTTTTTATTAGCACATGTTGCTCCTTTGCCTTCTTCACTCTGTGCTCCAGCTCATCCCAAACCTCAAATCTGGATTGGGTTCAAGTCTGGTGACTGTGGAGGTTCAGCTCATTTTTTGTTAAGTACATAAAACTCCACATGTGTTCATTCATAGTTTTGATGCTTCAGTGAGAATCTACAATGTAAATAGTCATGAAAATAAAGAAAACGCATTAAAAAAGAGAAGGTTTGTCCAAACTTTTGGCCTGTACTGTAGTTAAAAGGGCAGAAGACAAGCCTGACGTCTGTTCAGAGCAACAGAGATTTGAATTCGGAGAATTCACAGTGTTCTGCGGCTCCACTGCACTCACCTGAGTCTCCGTTAGCATTTTAAACCCTGTTTTCTGGCCCTGAGGAGGGTTATATTAAAGCACACACACACTGCTGAGACTCCCCACTCCCCACGCGACAGCCTCTAAAAACACAGCGCTGAAAAAGCTTAAAACAAAAGTGACACTGGAGTTGAACCTTGTGGAACTCCAAATCCCGAAGGGCGTCTCTGAATTTAGCAAAGCAACAGTGAGACAGACAGGGAGGTTACAGAGCTGTGGGTTTAGAGATCTGTGCTAATAGCATTTAAATGTCAAAACATGGCTGAATAACACTGGTTGGGGGATCCTTCAGTAGCAGTGAAAGAAGGAATGATGGACTTTGAGCCTGAGCTTGGCTTAGAGCTTTAAGGCCCTATTTTAGTGATCTGTAGTGCATCGGTCAATTACGCATTGGATTTAGCTGGATTTAGGGCGTGACTGTGTGTCTTTGATATCGTGAGGGTGCAAAAATATATACAAAAATATATATAAAAATTATATGGCTCGAAACACGCAAAAGGCATGTACTTATTGGCGTAGGAACTGGGAGAATGGGTGGGATGTGTGCCACCCAATATCAGAAATAGGTGGATTTGTCCTCCCCAAAAATTATACCCCAGAAAAAGCAGAAATTGTTTAAAAATAAACTTTTATTTTGAAAGTGTGCTGAAATCTGCACCGCCGCTTGGTGTGTGTCTGTGTTTTGGGCGTAACATAAAAAAAAACCAACCAGTGTGCCAAGTTGGAATTCCGTTTAAGAGACAAGTGCATTCGCTCTGACGTTTGCGCGTTGGTATCTTAACAGTACGGCGCTTTTGTGTCTCAGCAGAGGATACTGACCTTCTCATTCACGCTGTGAAGATACGGCAGCAGCTCATTCAAGGGAACAGCAATGTCATTTTAATCTTTACACTGCGTTCCAAATTATTATGCAAATTGAATTTAAGTGTCATAAAGATTTTTTGTTTGTTTGTTTATCAATTAAACCCATGGATGGTATTGTGTGATAATTAGTTTGCCAGATGAGCAGAGTAAAAGGAAAACTACTTAAGAAGGATGTTCCACATTATTAAGCAGGCCACAGGTTTCAAGCAACATGGGAAAGAAAAAGACTCTCTCAGCATTAGATATTTTACGAAAACTTAAGCGTAATCATTGTACCGGAAAGAGATTTGTGGCTGATTCAGAGCATAGACGGGTTTGTGCAGATAAAGGCAAAATGAGGAAGGTTTCTGCCAGGCAAGTTCATCTGATTAAGAGAGCAGCTGCTAAAATGCCATTAAAAACAGCAAACAGGTATTTAAAGCTGCTGGTGCCTCTGGAGTCCAAACCTCAAGGTGTTTTATCTTCAAGAGGCTTGCTGTGGTGCATAAACCTACTATTTGGCCTCCCATAACCAGAGCTCACAAGCAGAAACAGTTGCAGTGGATCCAGACATATATGAAGACTTATTTCCAAACAGTCTTGTTTACTGATTAGTGTCGTTCAACCCTGGATGGTCCAGATGGATGGAGTAGTTGATGGTTGGTGGATGGCCACCATGTCCCAACAAGGCTGCAATGTCAGCAAGGAGGGGGTGGAGTCATGTTTTGGACCGGAATCATGGGGAGTGAGCTGGTAGGGCCCTTTAGGGTCCCTGAAGGTGTGAAAATCACACTATTGCTATTCTTTTTCAATAAAGCCGCTTTCTACAAAGCCATTACCAGCCCAAACGCACTACTAAAACCTGTTTAAATACATAGGTATGTTTTTTAACAGAATACATCATTCTACTTTTTAAACATCCTGGTCAACAGTTAATATGGTTAATATTTTTCATTTGTGTTTTTTTCAACCCATTTTCCCCATTTCCCCATCTCCCCAACCTAATGCCTGCCCCAAGCGGATGTCCACCAGCCAAACATCTGTAAAGCTGATTTTCACTTTCCACCATGAATGTCTGATGTTACTCAAGACTTCTTCAAACCTCACACTTTCCCTTCCACAGTTATGAAGCCTATGAAGACTAAAGCGTAATGGAAACTCCTGCAATATACAGACATCATAGAGGCTGGATCTCTTTCCACATAACATAACTCCCATGGATTACTCCTTTATTCTTGGCAGAGCTTCACACAGGAACAGGCTGTGGTGAGACAACTGACTGCCAGAGTGTGTATCAGTGTGTGGGTGTGCTGTACAAGTTGTGGATGTTTCTTGCTGAAGAAGTTCTTGCCGATGTTTGGTACGACTATAGAATAACCAGAAACTACTGTTGGTAAAGGTAGTTTTACACCTAACTTGTTTGGTTTGGGCTTTTGCGTTGAGATGACTGTTTGAGTGAAAGGGGCTACATATCATGGTCCTGAACAAAGAACCAAAATTTGATTGGTCAAAAGAGGTGGTCTACTGAACCACAGTCTATACTGTATAATGAGTCTGGTGGTAGAAGCGAGGTAGTTCAAGATAGAGTGAGGTAGAGTGAAGTACAGTATTCAGTATGTGACTTTTCTAAGCACTAACTAGAGTCAGAAGTCAGCCAACCTGGAGTCCAAGCAATGTGATGAGATTGGATGTGTTGGTTAAAGCTGCCCTGCCCTAAAAAAAACACACACCAGTTTCGAGTTTGCTGTTCTTAAGCAGCATTTCTTGATGTGAATCATGCCTCGCGCAAAAGATCAAGCTCTCAGAAGACCTACATTCAAGAATTGTTGACTTGCATGAAGCTGGAAAGGGTTAAAGGGTTAAAAAGTATCTCTAAAAGTCTTGATGTTCATGTGTCCACTGTAAGACAGACAGTCTACAAATGGAGAAAGTTCGGCACTGTTACTGGAGCTACTCTCCCTAGGCCGGGTAAAGTCCTGTAAAGATGACTGCAAAAGCACAGCACAGAATGATCAATGAGGTGAGGAAGAATCCTAGAGTGTCAGCTGAAGACTTCTCTTCAGAATCTCTGGCACATGTTCTTGTTAACAATTTTGTTGACAAATCTACAATAAGGAAAACATTAAACAAGAATGGAGATCATGGGAGGAAGACACCACGGAGGAAGCCACTGCTCGTTTGAAGTTTGCAAAAGAGCACCTGGATGTTCTACAACAGTACTGGGGTAGTTAAAAGTAAATGTAGTAAAGTGTAAAAGTGTCTCGTACCTCGGCAGCCCAGGTTCTCTCCAGCTCTCTCTGGGAGTCGGCCTGCTTGTAGTAGAGCGTCAGCGTCTCGCGGCAGGTGGGCGAGGGCGAGCGCAGGCTGGAGCAGTCCCGGACCGAAAAACGCATCGTCACGAAGACCCGCGGGGCGTCCTGTCGGAACAGGAAGGGCGTGGCCAACCAGTTGTCTTGGGCCCGATTGTTCTGATTGACGTTACAGACTTCGAAGGTCCTGATTAGTTTCCCCTTATCGTCCAGCACGCTCACTTCATCCCACTGAGAGAGAGAGAAGAGAAAAGAAAAGATTTTAGTCCAGAACAAAAATAATAAATGATAAATCACCACAGATGTTGCTATGGTGTTGCCATGTGGTTGCCAAATTGATGCTGTAGTGTTGCTTGATGGTTGCAATGGCGTTGCTAGGTTTCTGCTAAGGTTTTGCCGAGTGGTTGCCATGGAATTGCTTAACATTGGTCGCTAAACATTTGCAGTGGTATCCCAGGTGGTTACTATACTATGATGTTGCTAAATGGTTACTTTGGTGCTGCCAGGTGGTTGCTATGGCATTACTAGATGGTCCCTATGGTCCATATTCTGATAGATTAATTAATTAATTGGTTAATTTAGTATCTGATACAACCACATGTTCACAGGTGGTTGATAATCGTCTGCAATGGAATCCATGGGGGTTGCTCTGAAACCACTCTGATTGGTTGGGTCTTGTCAGAATAATTTGCATAATTGTGACATAACAAGTGCACAGCATTTATTCCTACGAGGAAAACGTCTGCACGCCTGTAAATGTCACCCTGTTATTTAGTGTCCGCTTTAACATAACATACAGTACCAGTCAAAAGTTTGGACACACCTTTAATTCAGTGTTTTTTCCTTATTTTAAAATGTTTTGCATTGTAGATTAATACTAAAGTCATTTAAACTATAAAGATGAAGAAAAACATATCAAATAATTTATTTAATAAAAAAGTGTTCAACAAACCAGAATACGTTTTATATGATAGATTATTCAAATTAGCACCTCCTTTTGCTTAGATAGAGACAGTTTTGCACATCTTGGTTGGATTTTCTTAGTCAGTTTTAAGAGGTGGAGTCACCTGAGATTCAGGCTTTCAGTTAACAGCTGTGCTGAACTCATCAAGAGTTAATTATTTGAATTTCTTGTCTCTTAATAAAAAGTGTTTGAGAGCATCAGTTGTAAAGTTGTGAAGAGGTAGAGTTACAGGTATACAGTGAATAGCTCTATTTGAATAATTTTCTAATCCATATTATATTATAAAAATAGTTTACATACACTATGAAAGGAAGAGCAAGAGTTTCCTCTGTTGCACAGGATAAGTTGATCAGAGTTACCAGCCTCAAAAACTTCAAGTTAACAGCTCCCCAGATAAGAGCACATAAATGCTCCTTTACAGAGTATTTTGGTTTGTTTAATATTTTTAAGTTACTACATGATTCATTATGAGTTCCTTCTTAGTCTGAATGACTTTAGTATTCACTTACAATGTAGGAAAAAATCCAACATATAAATAAAATACTGTATAATGATATTTGATGCTGTTCCAAATAAACAAGTCAAGGCTAAAATTGAAATGGACAAATTTCTATAATTCTATATTAAGTGTTGTCGCTAATTTCAACCAATCGTTGAAGCTTTACCATCAGCAGAGGTGGAAAGTAACGAATTACATTTACTCACGTTACCGTAATTAAGTAGATTTTATGAGTAATTTGTAATTTTTTAAGTAGTTTTTAAAATAGGTCATTTTACTTTTACTCAAGTAGATTTTGACACAAGTAATTTACTTCGCTACTTTTGAAAACTCCCAATTACTGAGGAAAAAATAAAATGCTGGAAAAATTAAACCAATAAGGGATGCGATTTGTTCCGTATTTACATTAATGCCCAATCCACATGTCTGAACCTCACATCCACACTAAACCCCTCCTCCATCCGCTTGCTCCTCTGTGTGTGTTTTTTCATTTAAAACGATTCATTTTTTTTTTTACCTCAAATAATTAAAAGTAGCTATGTAACTTTTACTCAAATTACATTTTAAATTAAGTACTTTTTTACTTTTACTCGAGTAGATTTTTAGATGGGTACTTTTACTATGACTTGAGTAGAATTTTAGCAAAGTAAAGGTACTTTTACTTAATTACAATTTTTTTTTTTTACTTTTTTCACCTCTGACCCATCAGCCATAATAATGGAAACGAGAGGACGTGAGGAGTGAAAGAGTGAAGAAGGGAAGCTGCTGCAGGCTGGGTATCTCTGTATGATCTGCACTGAGGAAAACGACATTTGCCATGTTCTCTCCACCGTCGCCACGAAGAGACGCGGCAGACCGAGTGGAGGAGTGAGTCCACCACGGCCCAAACGCTGATGTGATGTAATGTGAGCTGAAAATTCCAGAAATACACTCAGAAATCTCCACACTGAAACACACACACACAAAGAATGAACACTCACACGAAGGGGGGGGGGGGGAGTCTCTACCACACGAACGTAGAGAAAGAGAAAGAGAGAGAAAGAGAGAATAGGACAGCAGCTCAGGAGCGTGACTGATTAAAATTAGAGGACACTGAACTGTGAGCAGAAAATGGATGGATGAATGAATAGATGGATGGATGGATAGATGGATGGGAGAGACAGAAAGAGCAAGAGAGAGAGAGAGAAAGAGAGAGAGAGAAAATGACAGACCAGACGTGCAGAGCAATCAAGAAAAGTGATGGGGTGAGGAGAGGTGAACGAATGTGTGAAAAAAAAGGAAAAAAAAAAGTAGAAATTCAACAGCACCTAAAATTTCTGGATTATTGCTATCTTGGCAACAGAAAACACAGGTGCGTCACTGACTGAAAACAACCTACAGGGGTTGGACAATGAAACTAAAAACGCCTGGTTTTAGACCACAAAGATTTATTGTGGTGATGGACAGTTCTGGTGGAAACAGGAGAGTTGAGGTGCACATTGAATTCTGCCGTGATTTGTTCAGCCGTGGTTTTATGTTTTTTGGATACAATTCAGGTTATCACCCAAACATCCCTTTCAGACAGCTTCCTCTTACAGCCTCCACAGTTAATCCTGTTGGATGTGGTTGGTCCTTCTTGGTGGTATGCTGACATTACCCTGGATACGGTGGCTCTTGATACATCACAAAGACTGGCTGTCTTGGTCACAGATGCGCCAGCAAGACGTGCACCAACAATTTGTCCTCTTTTGAACTCTGGTATGTCACCCATAATGGTGTGTGCATTGCAATATTTAGAGCAGAACTGTGCTCTTACCCTGCTAATTGAACCAACCTTCACACTCTGCTCTTACTGGTGCAATAATGTGTAGTTAATGAAGATTGACCACCAGGCTGCTCCAATTAACCATGAAACCTCCCACACTAAAATGACAGGTGTTTCAGTTTCATTGTCCAACCCCTGTATATCTGTATATATTTCAGTACGAGAGTCTGTGCTACATTCGTAGCAGCTACATTTGCTAGACTAATACAAAATATGATCATCATCATCATCTCTTTCTCTCTCTCTCTATTAAATAGCATCTGATATGTGATATAGTTCATAAAATACTGAGGAACTGTGATGCCCAGCAGTATTGTTAAAATCTCTGCTACTTCTAATGTCTGCTACCACTAATTGAGACAGACAAAGAGAGGGAAAAAGAGATGAAGAGAGAGAGAGAGAGAGAGAGAGAGAGAGAGAGAGTGAAAAGTAGCTGTGTCTCCTCTAACGCTTTTGTCTCTCTGTAGGTCAGGGGCGCTGAGTAGCTTCAGGCCCAAAAGATACAGTGAATCAGAGAGAGAGAGAGAGAAAGATAAAGAGAGAGAGAGAGAGAGAAAGAGAGAGATTGAAGAGACAGTGTGTAGGGTAAGTAATGAACTCTGGTCTCTTCGTCTTTCCTCCTCCGTCTCTTTAGTCCTCCTCCGTTCTCTCAGAGCCCTGAGGTCACGTAAGCATACAACAGTCACAATGTGAACTGTCAACAAGGATGAAACGGCCTTTCAGGCTTACACACACACACACACACACACACACACACACACGCACACACACAAACACACACACACACATACAGGCTTATGTGTGTGTTTTCACCCTGATTTCTTAACCTTTTTTACTCTGCGACCCCTTTTTAAGCTTTAAAAATCAGCCCTGTTATCGCTTTAACAAAGTCGATTAATCTTGACACTTTTTTTTTACACTAAAAGGCTCTAATCTTCGCCTACCGAGAGCCTAAACACTCCCGCCGCCTCTCCCCGCGTCTGACTGGTGGTTTCACGTGCCAATCATCTGCCTCTGGATGGATTCCGGCTATGTTCAGTGCGAAACTGACCAATAGATGCTCTGGAAATCACAAAGGACACGCCCATCACATCAGTCTTCTTCAGAATAAGGTCTGTGTGTGTAAATACAGTAGTCTACAGCTGCTGGAGTTTCTAGTTTCTGCAGTGCTTCAGGAAAGCAGCAATAGAGCCCGAAGAGTTTTGATTCATATAATAAAGATAATATAAAAATAGTGATTTATTACACAATTATTACTTATTATAGTCTCCCTCCCAAAATACAGAGAAGTACCAGCATTAAAATAACTTCAAACAAGGACACAGAGTTTGTTGTGATTAATACTGATTTTATTTTAAAATGATTGATTTTAAACTTGATTTTGCCAGTTATTGCCGATGCTTTGTTTACCTTTTCAAACATCTAATATTAAAATATTAAGCTTTAAAAAGAAGACAACTATTGTTGTGATTAACCTGGTTCATTTTTGAATCAATAGACAATCAATAGGTCAATATTTTGCAATACAAAGATGTGAACATATATATTTAACTGTTGGTTTGACATCACAAGGTCACGTTTTAAAAAAGTTCAATAGATTTATTAATCTTTTTGTCTGGTATATTTTTTATGGTTCTGCCCTTCAAGAAAAAGAGCCAATCAGCTTGCAGCTTACACACTGCGAGTGAAGGAGTGGTCAGGACGAGGAGGAGACATTGACAGTGTAAGGCTATTCCATGGGGTATCCTAATTGTCTTTGCACACCTCCGCTTTAGGAGCAGGAATGGGAGTGTCTCTTCAGAATGGAAACTTTTCTCCCAAAGTTCAGAGTTATATGTTCTATTAAGGTTATCTTTAACATTTCTTCACTGAGACCATTGTACGTCTCACACTGAGACCATTAAAATGATACCAAACATGACATTCACATTTCATATTGACAAGATACATTCCAGATCCACTATTTAAAAAGTTCTTCAACTCAGTAGATATCCTCAAGCAAGATGGTCAGTTGCACTTTGGCCCCATCTTCAAGCAAGAGGTGTCAACTGCCCTTTTGGCCAGGCTTCATGATTTGATTTGATTACTTTCAACACAATGCCCGAGGTGAGGAGCGGAGGTGTGCAAAGACAATTAGGGTACCCCATGGAATAGCCTTACAACAGTATATATTAACTGGACCAAGCCATCCCGCTGTTTTCAACGGAGCCAGGTGAGGCCAATCGTGTCACTTCCAGATCGGCTTCTCGTGGGGGCGTTAACCTGGAAAGTGAGAGATTGCGCAGGCGCCAGCATGACGCGAATCTGCCCCTTGCCGTGCAAGCAACCGTGCTGAGAAAAGAGTGAGAAAAGCTCCATTCCTTCCCAAAATGGGGCTTTTATTAAATGAACAGACGATATAAACTAGAATTACTGATAGCCAATATCAGTCCATGGATTTACTGAAGAATATTCATAGTTTTTCTATATAACAAGCCTTTAGAAACTCTGTAATGATAATAATAAATGTGTAATATAAAATATAGTTATATCTATACATTATAATTCTCATAGTCTATCTTACTTCTATTTACTACTATCTAACTATCTACAATGTATTGTATTGTCAATGTTAGCAGTATTATTATATTTGCATAATATGAGGTTACTTTGGCCCTGTTCGACGGCAATCGGCTCCGTACTTTTGAATTATAAGGAGCAACTTCTCCAAACATTACAGCAGGGTATTTTGGGTCGCGTTTTTTATTCACGTCATCGTTAGCATAGTTGTATAAAAACTTCATTTTTTAAAGCACATCGGCCTTGTCATAACCGAAAACGGCTTGGAAATACATTTATTATTGGTTCAAAGACACCCCGAAATGAATGGAAGTGAATGGAAAACTTCGCTTAAATGGTCCTCTCATCCCTCAGCAGCACACTTCCAGTGGCACATTTTGGAAGGGAAAAGCTGGGGGCCTGGGAGGAGATCTGAGCAAGAGCAACAGATACAACAACAGAGACCCAGAACAGTTGAACAACTGAAGTTGCACATCAAGCAAGAATGAGAAAGAATTTCCACCTACAAAACGTCAACGCTTATTGAGTGACGGTAAACGGAAAAGTGGTGAAACACAATGGTAAACATGATCCCGTCCCAACTTCTTTCAAACATGTTGCAGCATCAAATTCAAAATAAGGAAATCTTGGCAAAAAACATAGGGTTTATCCTTTTTAACATTAAGAGCCCTATTTTAGTGATCTATTTCCCGCCGCCAAGATAGAAACACGGCAGAAATTTACCTGAACACACCTCACCTCCAGACCACCACACCCATCAGTGTTGTCATGCCTGATGCTAAAAGCTCTCCGATCTCTCCCACACTCAGCTTTGCATCCATTTGCAGCCTCTGAACTACATTGCCCAGGATGTACCACGCATTGGTATCACACCCCATTGCGATCACATGACACAGCACTTAAGCATATGACACTTCCAGCAAGCAGATCACCTGAGTACTAGCCACATGGTATATCCCTATATCTCTATATATCCCTTAGATATCCCACTGTTGTCATTTTCTATGTACCTGAGTGCCCTGGTCTAGTGAGATTATAGTTTTAGGGTGTAGGGTAGGTGGACTTCAGGTTTTGAGACTCACCCCGTTGTCAGGATATGTTGTCCAGCCAAGTTCTGAGGTGGACTCGGTCGTGTCCAGCAGCATTACTGTATTAGAGAGAGAGAGAGAGAGAGAGAGAGAGAGAAAGAAAGAGAGAGAGAGAAAAGGAGAGTGAATATGATGTATTGCACACAGACAAAAAAAATCACAGCTCTCTGTATTATTATACACTCCCATGGAAGACCATCAAAGAACAACAGAACGAGAGAAAGAGAGAGAGAGACAGAGAGAGAGAGAAAGAGAGGGGCGTAATGTTAAATATGGAACCTGTCGCTGTGTTTACAAATGAATAATTTCTGAAATTTCCTAAATAAAACTTTAATGTTTCATGTTTATTTGATGAAACATATTTTTCCACATGAGGGGGAAAGTAGTTGCTCTTCTGAAGCAGGTCAGAACCGACCCGGGACGCCCCACACTCCCCACACTCCCCACACTCCCATTTTAATGAAGACTGTGTGAGAAAACAGAGGAATTTACAGAAGAAGTTCCTTCACAGCTTTATTATCCCAGAATCCCTGTTCACACCTGAATTGAATCCTGTTATAAATTTAAATGAATAATTTTAGCTTTTACACGAGGTAGTTAAATATGTTTCTGGCTAATTGGATTGCTGTATGAAATTAAAAATATATAACATGCATATAACACAGCATATAACATGTCTCATATGCGTCTCAGACACTTATCTCCAAAAAACAACTTTACAGGAGAGAGAAAAAACCTTGTAAACTTTCAATGGAAGTCAATGTAAAAAGAGTTTATTTCAGTTCATTTAGAAGAGTTTCTATTGGTCCGTTCATCAATAAATTTTGGCACAGTGTAAGGGACAGTTTGTCTCTTTAAATTTTGTAGTAAACTAAAAATTGACAAAAATGGAGATGAGTAATTTTATTGGACAGCGAGGGTATGTTTGTTAAAAGCGTCTCAGACCATCTCCTCAAGCGGTTTAGATGATCTGATTTGTATTTGTTTTAAATGCGTCTCAGACAAACTTTGTTTTATATATTTGTTTTGTGCTAAGCTGGCTATATTATAGTTTTGGGATATTCTACAGTGAAGTTAATAGAGCTGGGTAAAAAAATATATTTATAATTGTAATGAAATGGCTGTTGGTCAGCGTTTGAGAAAAAAAAAATATATATTATTAAAAAAAATATACTGCGTACCCATTAACAACATATTTCATAATACGATTAAATATTAGTTACGTTTTTTATGTAAATAATTGCTCAAAAGCTTGAACCCTGGATTAACACCTGGTTACATTTCCATTGCATGCTGTTAGCATGACTGCTAAAGCCACACACACACACACACACACACACACACACACACACACACCAGTTCAGAGTAATGTGTTAATGAACAAACCATGTTAAGTGCACTTGACACACTTTGTGATTATTCTGACTTTAAACACACACTGACACACTTCCTGACTGGACCACACACACACACACACACACACACACACACACACACACTGAGGTTTTTAATTCTGTCCAATTCTGTCAACTGCCCTTAAAACCAGTTAAATTGTAATTCCCTGGCTTAATGCTAAAGCCACCCCCATTTCTCTCTCTCTCTCTTTCTCTTTCTCTCTCTCTTATTCTCTCTCTCTCGTAAACAGCTTTTTCTTAGATTATGTTTACAGATGGAGCTCCCACAAATCTCTCCATCACTCTCTTCCTCTCTCCCTCTCTCTCTCTCTCTCTCTCTCTCTCTCTCTCTCTCTCTCTCTCTCTCACTGCATTGCTCCTTCTCGGTTCCTCCAGAAGTTAGATGGATATTTTGGACGGTGGAAAAAAAAAAAGGAAGACTGGAGATTTCCGGAGCCGATTAACAGATTTAGTGGTTTTTCGGAGCTTAAAAAACATCATTGAAAGAGGACAGTTTTATAACGCTGGGTTTGCCAGTGTCAGGATTTACGAGATTACGTGCACGACATCACGCATCGAAAAACACACCGGATACAGTCCGGACAAAGAGCCTGCCCACCGCTGCTGTCTGCTCCCTCCCAGAAATAGAATATATGTACAGAAATGAGATATAGTCATATATGAAATACACTGCCTGTCTAATAAAAAGTCTCCACCTGGATTTAAGTAAGTAAATGATGTGGGGTTGATGCTGCAGTTGGTCTGCAGGTTTAGGTTCAGCAACAGTATGTGCTGAAAGAATGAGGTCAGCTGACTACCTGAATATACTGAATATAGACCAGGTTATTCCTGGATCAATGGATTTTTTCTTCCCTGATGAACACGAGCATATTCCAAGATAACAATTCCAGGATTCATGGGGCTGGAATTGTGAAAGAGTTTTAGGTTCAGAAAGCACGAGAGCATCATTTTCACACATGAATTGTTCACCACAGAGTCCAGACCTTTCCTGGGGCGGTCCTGATGAGAGCCAGTTTCATCATCATAACATTTTTGACGGTCTTTGCGTCTGCACTTGAGGATACTGTTAAAGTTCTCTAAACAACCTTGTCTAGCAATGCTGCAACCACCTAGCAACACCACAGAAGCCACATATGACTAACTTTTTTACACTACTGACCACGTAGCAACAGCCTAGCAACTGCCTAGCAACTACCAGGATATAGAAACCGCTTTAGCTGCATTTTCTTCAGCTAAATTTCTAGATGCACTTAAAATGCAGCTGCTGTAAAATGAATCAGCCTCCATTAATCAATAGAAACCGATTACGATACGACACTGCTGACCAGATGTTACCTGCAGGCCATTCTCAGCACAACACTGGCACTGGCACTGATGTGATACACGGTAGCCGCCGTGTGTGCCGCTGAGATGTGCATATATATCAGATACAGCAGCATCACTGGCTTTAATACACACTCACTGCCCACTTATCAGATCCCCCCCCCCCACCACCACCACCACCACCACCACCACCAACACCAACACCACCACCACTACCACCACCCGGCGTAGCTCCATCCTGTTGGAGTACAGTTAGAGACTGAAGCCCATCTGTTGATGCACAGTTTGTGTTAGATGTCCTCTGGCCTTTCAGCAGTGGTCAGTTTCTCACCACAGAGCTGCTCTTTTTCATCGCTAACGACGACAAGATAAAAATCTGTAATGATCAGATTAAAAACAAATCAATTAATATACCAAAAATGATGCATTTATCTAATTCAATTTATTTTACAAAAGGTAAGGTCAGGTAATCCAAACTCCAAAACTTTATAAAAACTCCTCAAACTGTGTCACATCCCCTGTTTGACTGCCTAGCAACAGCTTAGCAACCACCTGAAATAATTATAGTAACTACGTACCTTTCAATACTGTAGCACCTGTCTAACAGCCGCTTAGCAACACCATAGCAACCACCTGAAATAATTCTAGTAACTATGTATTTGTCAATACTACTGCGCCCATCGAGCAACCACCAGGCAACACCATCGCAACCACCTGAAATAATTATAGTAACTACATATCTATCAGCACGGTAGCACCCATCTAACAACAACTTAGCAACACCATAGCAACCACCTGTGATCCCATTACATACAATTAGCAACACCACAGCAGCCATCTGAAATAATTGTAGTAACCAAATTTCTGTCAATACTATAGCATCCATCTTCTAACCACCTAGCAACACCACAGCTACCCCCTGTAATCTCATTACAAACAATTAGGAACATAACAGCAATTGCGTAGCAACACCACGGCTTAGGAACCACCTGGGATAGTAGCACCATAGAAACCACTTAGCAACCACTTGGCAACAACATAACAACTACCTGGGATATCACAGCAACCATTAAACAACACCATAGCAACAACCAAACAAAGACAAAGCAACAGCGTAGCAACCACTAGACAAAAGAGTCATCCTGAGCCAAAATATAGAGTTGGAAAACCGGTAGAGCGAAAATGAAGTCAAAAAAGAGAAGAAAAAAAAAACAAGTCATACAAGGAAATACAAACAGTGAAAGAACGCTCTGTATGTCGTAGGATAACGGTGGCAATACTTTTCAGAAAACATATGAAATAGACAGGCTTAAATACCCAAAGATAATCACACAGCTGAAAACGTAGAAATATTAAAATTCTGCCGATAATGAGAGAGAGAAAGCAAGCTGATTGGTAGAGTCTGGACACGTTATGGAGACAGATGCATTCTGGGGGTTGGAGTCCTGAGGTGGAGTTTGTCCATTGAAAGAAATGGAGAAAGGAGTCTGGGTTTTGGACTACACAGTTTATATTATGTAGGGTTGCACCGATACCGATACCATATTGTAAACAACCAAACCTGAGTAACCTGCTAACGAGCCGAATGCTAATGCTATGGAGCAGGATTACTGTTTTTGTCCATATTTTGATCATTACATGTTTAATTGAATAATTTTAAGTCGACAACAGGAGCTCCTTGTCAATCATTATCTACTGCAGCCAATCATCTTAACAGATCTTTAAAAAAATAAAGAAACTGCAGAGCAGCCAATCAGGTTATTATATCTTATTCAGGATAAGACAGTTGGTATCGGTGTCAGTACTCTGTATCGGCAGATACCAGAAAAGCTGGAATCGGTAAGAAAAAACTGGTACCAGAGCATCCCTAGTATTAGGTGTGGCAACTTTATTTCAATAAATACTCGCAATTGCATCCACTCTTCATGTGACCCAAGGCATACTTTTCCCGACGTTCTGATAGCAAAGACACAAAGACACACCCTAAACCACAGTTGTCGCTATAATGGAGCCCTCTTTTGTTTTGGGCTCTTTTTCCTTTTTGTTATACAAAAGAGCAGGAAAAAATAAAAATGATTATTATAATGCAGTATATCCACACCAGCCTTCAAAAATATCTTCAAAAACAAAACTCTCTGCTGGGAGTTTGTGTATTTTTTTCCTGCATGCTGCCCCTATTCTTTACAGCATAATAACACACCTATTCTCTTTGTACATATAATTACATCAAATATGATTATGGCTGAAAATAAGCTATATTTCACATCAAAGAGTCTGCTGGCATGCATAATGCCTTTTCTTATGTGTGTGTGTGTGTGTGTGTGTGTGTGTGTGTGTGTGTGTGTGTGTGTGTGTGTGTGTGTGTGTGTGTGTGTGTTTGTGTGTGTATGTATGTGTGTGGTGCATATCTAGCCGTTGATTTCTAAAACCATTTGAAGCCATTTCCAAATTCAAATTTCCCTGAAAATCCCACTTAAGAGAATTAGACACGACCACTGTGGACCCGAAAGACCTACAGATACTGGCTTTAACGATTTCAAAGATTAGATCCTCACCGTTTACCGTAATCTCCAAAATGAGAACTGAGGGATTAGCTCAGGTTCCAGCTCTAGTCGCCATTTGCTTTGATGTCTGGATACACCGGTCGTACTGTGGAATACGGTGCGGCTGAATCCATTTCCATAATTCCGAGGATAAGATAAACGTTGGAGGGTCAGGATGTTCTCGGCTGGGTAGATAGGATTCCCAGGAAAGAAGTGCTAGTTTTATAGCACTTTAAATCTTCACCAAGAAAACAAAAACTACCTCACACTTTTCTACAAACTGCTGGAGCAGTTTGCAACACCATAGCATCCACCTGTGATCCCATTACAAACAATTAATTAGCAACCCCACAGCAACCACATGGGATACCACAGTAGTGATCACATAACAACACCATAAACTGCTGGAGGTTCATCAAACACCAGTCAACCAAACCAATTCCAACATTAATCAACATTTAATCAATCATCGGGTGTTTTTTAGGGTGTTTTCTCACCTAGTAGTAAGTATTAAGACATTTTGGAACCCATGATTGGCTGCCAAGCAACACCCAAGCATCACTTAGCGACCCCACAGCAACCACATGGAATACCACAGTAGTAATCACTTTACAACACCATAGAAACCACCTGTGAAACCACAGCAATCACTTAGCAACGCTACAGCAACCACTTACCACCACCACAGAAATCACCAAACAAACACCAAGCAGCACCATAGCAACCACTTTGTCACACCAATGCAACCACCTAGAATACAACAGCAACCACAATAAATATGTTTTATTCGAATGAGCTCTCTAATTAGAGAGAGGCCAGATGCTGCTACTCTTATAGCACTTTAAATTTGTACCAAGAAAACAAAAACTACCTCACACTGGAGCAGTTTGTAACACCATAGCATCCACCTTTGATCCCATTACAAACAATTAATTAGCAACCACATGGGATACCACAGTAGTGATCACATAACAACACCATAAACTGCTGGAGGTTCATCAAACACCAGTCAACCAAACCAATTCCAACATTAATCAACATTTAATCAATCATCTGGTGTCTTTTAGGGTGTTTTCTCACCTAGTAGTAAGTAGTAAGACATTTTGGAACCCACGATTGGCTGCCAAGCAACACCCAAGCATCACTTAGCGACCCCACAGCAACCACATGAAATACCACAGTAGTAATCACTTTACAACACCATAGAAACCACCTGTGAAACCACAGCAATCACTTAGCAAGACTATAGCAGCCACTTAACACCACCACAGCAATCACCAAACACCAAGCGGCACCATAGCAACCACTTTGCCAGATGCTGCTAGTTTTCAAGCGTTTTAAATCTTTACCAAGAAAACAAAAACTACCTCACACTGGAGCAGTTTGTAACACCATACTAACCACTGAGAATTCAACAGCCAGAAATCACTTAGCAAAACAACAGCAACCACCATGCAACACCATAGCAACCACCTGAAATAATTATAATAACTACGTATCTGTCAATACTATAAGCCCATCTAACAACCACTTAGCAACATCATAGCATCCACCTGTGATCCCATTACAATAAGCAACCCCACAGCAACCACAAAGGATACCACAGTAGTAATCACTTAACAACACCATAGAAACCAAGTCCCAAAATAATTTTGGAGCATTAAGTTTTTGGTGAGAACGTGATCAGACCTCATTCCGAGCTAAATACCAGGTGTACAGTACAGTAGGCAGTGATAGAATAGTTATTTTTAAAAATTAATCTCATTTCTGATTACTCGTTTAAAAAGTAACTTAATTACTTTATGGATTACATGATTTTAAAAGTAACCAAGTTACTTTTAAGTTACTGCCTCCTTAACATTACAGTTTTGCCTAAACTCACTTTATTGGAAGCTTTGCTCCACCTTTAGGACTAATGGTCAAAAGTGCTGCCGCTATGATCAGGAGATTGCTGGTTCGAATCCTGGTCATGCGGCTCGCCATTAGCTGCTGGAGCCCTGAGAGAGCATAATTAGCAGAGTAGATGCTGCTCTTTCCCCTCATCACTCCTAGGGTGATTTTGATTAGCACAAGGCTGCGTCTGTGAGCTGATGTGTCAGAACCGAGTCGCTGCGCTTTCCTCCGAGCGTCAGCGCTGTGATGCTACTCGGCAATGCTGCATCAGCAGCAGCTCAAAAAGAGGCAAAGTCTGAATTCACATGTATCAGAGGAGGAGTGTGATAGTTTTCACCCTCCTTATGTTGTGGTATCACAATCACATTTGTTTAACACTTTTAAGTTACAACATGATTCCTTATGTGTTCCTTCATAGTCTGGATAACCTCAGTATTCATTTATATTTTTATTTAAACTTTTTGAGTTTGCTGCGAACAAGAAAAATACGAGACATGCCATGACTAAATGATGTTGCTTTACATAAAGCTGGAAAGAGTTTGAAGGTTATTTCAAGGACTTTAGAAATTCACCAGTGGGCATCCAGTCAAAATTACCCCAAGAGCACAATGGAGACTCATCTATGAGGTAAAGAAACAACCCAGAGTGACAGACAAAGATCTGAATTTGTTGTTGGTACAAGTTAACTGTGTATAACTGTGTTCATGAGTCTACAATCCATCAAACATTAAACAAGCAGGATGTCTGTGACAGAACACCATGAAGGAAGCCTCTGCTTACTGGAGGTTCTCTATCAGAAAACACAACAGATGGTTTAAACCACTAGGGAACGAAGTAAGTAATCATATTCAGATCACAGTGCATCTTGGAGGTGTTTAAACCTGGCTTCTCATGCAGAACAGTGAATTCTGTACGTGATCAGAGTACCAGAAGTGCATATTAACCCTTTAAGCTCTTTTTTTATTTGTATTTTTTATTTGTAAGGATGTTAAAGTGATAAAATGCCGAAAGTCAAGAAGCAGAGCTGTAAATGAAATATAGCTTTGGAAAAAAAATAAGAGACCACTTCAGTTTAAGAAGCAGTTTCTCTATGGGTATATGTTTGAGTAAAATGAACATTGTTGTTTTATTCCATAAACTAATTAACTGATATAACAGGGAGAATGATAGGGTGGTCAGAGAACCAGGACTCCTGGTTCTCTCTTTCTGTGATCTCACTGGCTGTATGTAGCCACTGCTCCTGACTCCTAGTCACCGACTGAGTCAGATATTAAATACAGATAACATTTCTTCCAAATTCCAAATAAAAATATTGTAATTTAGAGCATTTATTTACAGAAAATGAGAAATGGCTGAAATAACAAAAAAGATGCAGAGCTTTCAGAAATCAATAATTGGTGGAATAACCCTGGTTTTTAATCACAGTTTTCATGCACCTTGGCATCATGTTCTCCTCCACCAGTCTTACACACTGCTTTTGGATAACTTTATGCTGCTTTACTCCTGGTGCAAAAAATTCTAGCAGTTCAGTTTGGTTTGATGGCTTGTGATCATCCACCTTCCTCCTGATTATATTCCAGAGATTTTCAATTTGGTAAAATAAAAGAAACTCATCATTTTTAAGTTGCCTCTTATTAGTTTTTTCCACAGCTGTATAAACTATGTGTGTGTGTCTTTCTCAGTTCTCAGCACTTTAGACATTTTTTCCTTTTTTACTTTTAAAATAAAAGCCTTTTCTTTTTCTATGTAACTTTATGTATGACTGAAGGTTTCTATCATATATCTTAGCAATACATTAATTTAGTCATTCAGTATCTAAGGCATTCATTAATTAACTTGTTTTTAATCATCAAACATCCTTCTTTATTTTTTTTCGTTTCTTAATTTTTTAATAAAAGCTCCTTTTGTATCTCTACTCCTCTAATGCGCAACATGGGTCAAAAATGACCCGCATTCATTTTCTATGTTAATTTATGTATGACTGAGGGTTTCTTTAGCACAAATCTTCTTTTTTATTCTGCTTTATTGCTGTATAAAAGAAGCTTTTGAATTTGTACATCAGTTCTCATCATTTAAAAACTGCATTTTGTGTTTGTTTGTGGTTGTTTTTGACTAATATTATTATTTTTTTAAGATCTGAAACAATAAACATGCAAAAAAATAAAAAAATCAAGAAGGGGTCAATCTCTACGGGGGTGGGGGGGTGGGGGGGGTTTAGAAAGGACGGTACAGTGCAGTCGTCAGTCTGTAGGTGAACTTGTGGGTGGAGGTGGGGCAGAAGAAGCGTGACCCCGATTCATTAAAGGTTTTTCAGCTCATAGCGTAAATATGTTCATCCCATCTGGACGCAGCCGGGAGCCATGCAGCGTGAGCTCCAACTCCAACTCCCACAATGCCGTTCTCCTCCGACTGCTCCGCCTCAGCCGCAGGCCTTTCAGACCCGCATTCATTTGCCAGCCATATGAAGTCCATTCTTATGCTTTAACGAGCAGAACCAATTTGTGTGTGTGTGTGTGTGTGTGTAAGAGACACTGTGTGTGTGTGTGTGTGTGTAAGAGACACTGTGTGTGTGATGATGTAAAATAGGCTTCACTCCAGAAGCTCAAAGTCATTGTTTCCAAATATTAGCAAAGCCCAAAGGTCTCCAAAGGCTCCCAAATGTTGAGGCGAGACCAAAGTTTCCCACCCTGCTAACCACGGCTAGCGCTAGCGGTTAGCTGGTTATGCTAATGCTGCTGCACCTAGCCTTAGTGAAAATCTGGAAATCTAACTGTAACTGTAAACAAACAGAAGCACTTTACTCAGCCTTAAAAATAAATAATGACTTTAAAATAAGATGTTTTTTTAAGAATTACAGTTTTTGTCACTTAATTTAAGCTTTACTTAAATTGTTGTATTAGAAGGAAAACATGGCGACACCCTTGTTTCTTACTAGTGTCACATAATGCGCCTTATAATCCAGTGCACATTATGAATTTAAATAGATCAGAAAATAAAAGTTTATTGCTGTTGCTCCTTATAATAATCTGGTGCACCTTATAGTGCTAAAAAATACTCTTTTGCATTTTGCAATATATTGTATTTTAACAGGACAGGGTTTTTTTGTCAATAGTCTGCCTGACATTAAACCCCTAAATTTTGAAGATTTCTATTCAAGCATTAGATAAAAAGCTTTTATGTTTGATATGGGACGTTACTGAAAAGCATAATTGTAATTGTAATAGAAAATATTTTTAAAGTCTTCTAATAAAATTGTCTCTTTCCTGAACTTCCTTTTAAAATCAACATTCTCCTCCGACTGCTCCGGCTCTGCCGCAGGCCTTTTAGACCCGCATTCAATTGCCAGCCATATGAAGTGATGACGTGAAATAGGCTTCGCTCCAGAAGCTCAAAGTCATTGTTTCCAAATACTAGCAAAGCCCAAAGGTCTCCAAAGGCTCACAAAAGTTTCCCACCCTGCTATCCATGGCTAGCGCTAGCAGTTAGCTGGTTATGCTAATGCTGCTGCACCTAGCCTTAGTGGAAATCTGGAAATCTATGCTTACTGTAAATAAACTGAAGCAATTTATGCCAGGTTCACACTACACAACTTTTTGAGTCTTCAGTTGTTGAGACTTTCAAACTACACGACTGATCAGCGACACGGGGTCACAAATTACACTCCCTGTGGGAAATCACGGACTCACCTGGCTGCTCTCCAAAACAAACTCGAGAACTAGCAATGCCATGCCAGAGATCCTCTATAGAGGAGAATACGCACTTAAAGTGAGTCCAACATAAGGGGCTCATATGAAGCAAATAAGCAAAATTGGAGTTCATAAATCTGATCTCAAGTCTGATCTTCTTATACTTAAATGTACTTATGTCCTGAACACAGAACTATGACAAATGTTTTTGTATCGCAAACATAATTGTTTTACATTTCAAACTCTAGTTATAAGCCTTTTAAACATGTTCTACCTGTATCTCTGGGATCAGCAGATCACAGTAGCAGTAATTCTAGTGCTTTACAGTGTTAAACAGTGTTTTTGTTTAGATAAAATGAAATTTACAGGCATGCTTTCTTATCTTTTTTTTTCTTAAATAAAAAAGAAATATTCTGAACAAGTAGTTCATAATTATTTTTAATTTAAAGTTTTTAGCTTTTAGCTCCATTCAAACCTATTCATAGAGGACTCACTCGTGGGCTCATTTACTGATATAA
Source organism: Astyanax mexicanus (assembly GCF_023375975.1). NCBI lineage: Eukaryota > Metazoa > Chordata > Actinopteri > Characiformes > Acestrorhamphidae > Astyanax > Astyanax mexicanus. The sequence goes on from NC_064413.1 coordinate 6,731,124, forward strand.
CAGGGGGAATGCTAGGATGGTCAGACTGTCCATAAACAGCTCTGGTGTGTTTTGGACCCGTGGTTCTGTCTCTCTGTGATCTTATTGGCTGTATGTAGCTGCTGCTCCTGACTCCTAGTCGCTGACTGAGTCAGATATTAAACATGTTGAATATTTGTCATGATTTTACGACTTGTCTGCGATCAGTCAGCAACAGGTCAGCGAGCGATCACTGTTTTGCGGGTGATCCCTGATTTGCCTCCGAGCAGAGTTTTCGTCGGCGATCAATTAAAACCTGTGTGCAACTGAAAAACTGTCCCTACAGTTTTGTCTGCTAAAATTAGAAGTGAAAAATGGACACTCGCTGTTCCTTACTAGTGTTGCATAATGTGCCTTATATATGAAAATAGACCAGAAAATAGACGTCCATTGATAGTGCACCTTATAATCCGGTGCAATCCTTATAGTGCGAAAAATATGGTTAATTTTTTGTATTTCGCAATATTGCATTTTAAAGCGATTCTTCATCAAACTACACCCTCGCGAGTTTCTGCACACAGCTGGTGCAGGCCGGTCTATATCGGGGATGAGATGGAGGAGTGTGTATGAAGTTCTCCTGGAAAAAAAAAAGCACCATCTCCGTCCCATCCTCACTCAGGACGAACGCTGAGCGAAGTTTCAGCGTTGATGGAGCCAAAATCGCTGGGTAGGCGAAAAACCTACCTAAGTGCAACAGTAATGCACCGCGCTGACAGGTCATTCTTAAGCTTCTGATGCACACACACACACACACACACACACACACACATGCTATTCTTTAGCCGGCTCGCTCGATGTCCCCCTCTTTGTGTGTGTATTATTCAACAGTAAAGTGACAGAAGGCCGCTGTCAAAGCTTAAACACGGCTACACCCAGCTCCATTATTGATGGGTGAGAGAGAGAGAGAGAGAGAGAGAGAGAGAGAAAGAGAGAGAGAGAGATAGAGAGAGAAAAATAAAGAGAGAGAGAGAGTTTGTTTAGAAAGCTGTGACACTCTGATGACGGGGACAGAGAGAAAGATAGAGAGAGCGAGAGAGAGAGAGAGAGAGAAACACCCACATGCATAAGCAGTGATTTAAGTCTTGGTGTATGTGTGCTATTGGAGGTGTGAATTATAGTTATGATTATATGAATACTTATGATTATATGTGCTGTTTTATAACTCTCTCTCTCTCTCTCTCTCTGTCTCTCTCTCTGTCTCTCTCTCTCTCATTCTCTCTCTCGTTCTCTCTTGTATAAAGTGTTCTTGGTTAAATGTAACAGAAACCGAAGTCCTTATAGGCAAGGAAGTCCATTAAGTTTGCACCAGAGACTGTAAAAAAGGAAGTGGACGCCGTGTCGCTGTTCCCATTCATTCAGTGAAAATAAAGGCAAAATCTTCCGCCATGTTGGCGATCCTGAAGCCCGAGTCTGCTCAGTAGAGACCAGAGGAGAGAGAAACACTTTGAAGAGACAGCCTACTCATTTAAATAACCACGCCCCTGAGGGCTGCAGAGCGGTCACAGGCTGCAGAGCGCAGCGGAGCTGACGGTCTGTTATTGGTCCCGCCCATAACCAGCCCTTTTGCAATAACCACACCTTTTTTGAATAGAGCTGAATAACGTTTTTAAAAACAAATTATGTGGGGATATAAAATATGACAATATAAGCAGAGGTTACACTAGCTGCTGCATTTAAATAATGGAGGTAGAATTACAGTATATTAGAAAAAACATGATTGAAAGTTGTCTGTTTTGCCATTGAAACCTATGGGGATGGGTGGGGTTACACAGCTTTCTGCAGCCGAACAGCAGGGGGCGCCCGATCTGTGGTGGCTTCACTTTTGAGAGACGATGCTCTGTCCAGCTATACACAGTCTATGATACGGACATAGTACTGTAGTACTTAAGTACAGTAGTGAAGTAAGAATAATACTCTATTAGATACAGATACAGTATTTTAGTACTTATGTACAGTAGTAAAGTAAAAATAATACTGTGTATATATTGGCGACTCTGAGATGAACACACGCTCTTCAGTCACTGCCGTGAGCCCCGCCCTCAACACTCACAGTGCAGTCTCACCCACACCACTCCACGAACACACTGTAAATAAACTGCGCATGACCAAAGCCACCACTGACTGACCCCGCCCACGTATTTACAGAGCAGGATGTAAATATAAATGTGTCTTCAGTGTGACACGAAAAAAAGAAATCACTGAATTTAACATCACACAGTCTCAGTCAGTCACTCACCTCATTCACCACATAGCCTGTCACTCACCTCCTACACAGTGTCTGACTCTTTGTAAAAAGCTAAATATCTATTGAACCATTGAACAATTTGTCTATAATAGGTTTAAAAATAAAGAAAACTAAAAAACAAACAAACAAACAAACAAAAACACTTAAAAAAACGTAGAATAAAAGTTAATAACTAGCTAACTGCCGCTCTTATAATAACATTTAACAACATGACAAAAAACTCATTTATGTAATTCACGTAAAAATGAAGTTATTGTAAAAAAAAAGTGACTGCCTATTTAAAAAGCAATAGAATTTGTTCATTTGTTAGAGTTCATTTGTAACATTTCTAACATATTTAGAGTGTTTTTAGTCTCTTTTTTCTCCCACAACCTTAATCCTTTACAGCTTCAAAAACATGTATTATGCAAATTAGACGATGACGTCATTTAGCGACTTCTAGCGACTTTTAGGACAGTCAATAGCTACTTTCCTTACTGAGGAGTAGGCAACACTACTCCCACACATGACAGTGCCAGAGGCCATGAAAATACTGGCTGTGACCGAAATGGCTCCCTATTTACTAGTTAGGGCACTATTGAGTATTTCAGCCATTTTTCTTTGAGTGTCCGAATCATAAGGGGGGATTCGAACGTGATTTTGAGGGCACTAAAAACTCCCATAATACATCATGATTTATAGTAAACATCGCTGCTTACTAAGCGAGCTAAATGTGTCCCAAAATGCATTGCGGGTTTCGCTACTAAGCAACAGACAGCCGAAGAAATGGAGCGGTCAGCGAGCCATTAGGGTTGCCAGATTGTTACAGAGGGATTCAGACAAAACCAATTCACTGGGTAAAACGTGTTTCAAATCCGCCAAAATACTGAGAAAACCACCCAAACAGCTGATGTTTGTCATATTAACAATATTACAGGGTTTATTTCAACATGATCTTAACTAAAATAACTGAATTAACTTAAATATCACTAATTACAAAAACAATATTTAAATGAGTTTATCTGCATGTGTGTTTACGGTGTTTTAAATACGGCTCAACCACCTCTCTCACCTGTGTGTGTTCCTGCGACCGGCGCTGGCGCATAGTGTCCGAATACACTCCTGTTTTATCACTAATTAGTGAACTACATAGTGTCTCCCTAAATAGCGCAACACTAATAAGGGAGTAGGGAGCCATTTCGGTCACAGCCACTGACAACAGTCAAACTAAGGACGAAGCGAGCGACATGTTGCCTGCCAGTGTGAATGCATGGGTTAACCAACAGCAAATGGGCTGGACTGCAGGATGAGCTGAACATGCAGATATGTTCTACAAGCTTTCAGTGTGTGTTTCTCTTTCTTTCTCTCCCTCTTTCTCTTTCTGTCAGTGTTTCTCGGCCTCTCTCGCTCTGCAGGGTGTGGATGGTGTGAATAGCTGTCCTACATTAGTGGCTGTGTGTCTCTCAGGGTGTCAGAACTCCAGTGTTCACTCCAGTGCTCAGACTCAGTGCTTATGGAAGACTAATGTTTTCTGCCTTTTTTGAAGAGTGTATGACAGAGTGTGTGTGTGTGTGTGTGTGTGTGTGCATGTTCATAGCATTTCCCTTGGCTTTCACAGAAGTGTTAACCCGCTTTGCTGCAGTTCATGCTTGATTACGCTGTGCTGCTCCAGACAGGGTTACAAGGTTAATAGTGCTGTTATGGTGGCTAGCCGCACATATTACGCTAATACCTTTATGGGATGGAGTGCTACTACACACACACACACACACACACACACACACACACAAACACACACACACATATATATTCACACTCCATCTACACACAGTCATAGAGCAGGGATGTATGGTCTCATTTGCACTGGCATGGCCTGTTTTCAGTGGAACCTCTTCTAAAAAAAACTTTCATAGCCATGGCCATCTAGGCCATCTTTGTGGAAAGCAGTACTCACATCTTCAGAGAGTTATTTGCCATGAGGTGCCATGTTGAATATTCAGTGGTCAGTACGACTGGCTTACCTACAGCATCATGACATGTTCTGGAAAAACGCTGTATGGCCAAGTCACTTTATGACCATCTAGGCCACTTTTGTGGAAAGCAACAATTCTGTTTCTCCCATGCACAGAGAGTTCTTTGCCATGAGGTGCCATGTTGAATATCCAGTGGCCAGTATGACCGGCCTACCTACAGCAACATCCCTGCTGGAACACAAAGGTAAGGTTTTAGATGTTGTAAAATGGACTTTGATGGTCATTTGCTTAATTTCTTTCAAATATTGCTGGTATAAGAGGGTTAAGACGGTCAATCTTTGGTCAACCCTGGCGAGGCCTGTTCCAAATAGAACCTCTTCTGGAAAACCGCTGTATGACCTTGGCCATCAAATTGTGTTTCTTACATCTTCAGAAAGTTCTTTGCCATGAGGTGCCATGTTGAATATCCAGTGGTCAGTACGACTGGCCTACCTACAGCATCATGGCATCTTCTGGAGAAATGCTGTATGGCCAAGTCGCTGTATGACCATCTAGGCCATCTTTGTGGAGAGCCACAATTCTGTTTCTCACATCCACAGAGAGTTCTTTGCCATGAGATGCCATGATGAATATCTATTGTCCAGTATGACTAGTTTACCTACAGCAGCATCCCTGCTGCAACACAGAGGTGAGGATTCAGATGTCCTGAGCTGGACTATAATGGTTATTTGCTTAATTTCCAGCAAATCTTACTGGTCTAAGATGGTTAAGATGGTAAATCTTTGGTCAAACCTGGCTAGGCCTAATTCGAGTGGAACCAGTGCTGGAAAACCACTGTATGATCTTGGCCATCTAGTCCATCTTTGTGGAAAGAAACAATTCTGTTTCTTACATCCTCAGAGAGTTCTTTGCCATGAGGTGCTATGTTGAATATCCAATGATCAGTATGACTGGCATACCTACAACATCATCCCTGCTGGAACACAGAGGTGAGATTTCAGATGTTCTTAGCTGGACTATGAAAGACGGTCAATCTTTGGTCAACCCTGCAGGAGCTGTCCCGAGTGGAACTTGGTCTTGGAAAACTGCTGTATGATCTGTATGATTTTTGTGGAAAGCAACAATTAAGTTTCTTTCGACCTGAGAGAGTTCTTTGCCATGAGGTGCCATGTTGAATATCCAGTGGTCAGTATGACTGGCCTTCATACAGAAGGTGAGGTTTTCAGATATTCTGAGCTGGACTTTAATGGTCATTTGCTCAATTTCTTGCAAATCTTGCTGGTCTAAGATGGTTAAAATCTTTGGTCAACCCTGGCAGGGTCTGTTCCAAATTAAACCTCTCCTGGAATACTGCTGCATGACCATGACACTCTAGGCTTTCGATTAGACACAATTTGGATGTGTTCACTGTGCGGTTTACTCACTATTTGGACATTAATGGCTGTGTTCTGCGTTCTGTTATTTTTAGAGAACAACACATCTATACTGCTACACAAGCTGTTCTCTGACTAATCTTAGTCAGTTATCGCCAAATATTTGCAGAAATGTCTGAGGTTTTACTTAATTTTGTTGCATGCTGTATAGTAGGCTTTAATTAGAAGGCTTTAATTAGGATGCCTCTTTTTGCAAGTTAGATAATAGTTTTTTTTAATAAAATCACTCTTACATAAAGACATCTCACCAGCTCTACTCTTACCCGAATCAGTCCCTTTCAGAATGAGCCGTTTAAGAGCTCAGTCACTTCATTAAATCAAATAAGCTGTTGCTGGCCATGCTCCATGCATACGCTGAGCGTTTACAACACGTTAGAGTTAGGTTGTGCTGAATTGAAGAGCACAAAACTCATTATTATTTGAAAGAATGTACATCTCCCTCATCTGCTGACTTGCCACGGATAGTAAATACAGATCCCTCCCTCAGAAGAAGTCTGCTGGCTAATTATGCTGTGTACTGTCCAAGGTTCTCAACCAACCATCCATCCATCCATCCATCTGTTTTCTTCCTCTTACCCAGGGTCGGGTTGTGGGGGCAGCAGCCAAAGCAGGGAGGTCCCTGCGGCCAGGGAGGCCTTCGGCCACCACCCAAATCACACTGCACCCGACCCCTTTGGCCCCTCCCACAGGTGGTGAGCCCATGGGAAGGGTTCCCAACCAGCACACCGAAATGGCGTTTCTTTGACTGATCTAGTGGGTGGGGCTGTGGTGGGGGTTGAAGAGTGAGTGGTGGTGCCGTAGTGGTTCTACGCACAAAAAAACATGAGCATCCAAAAGTCTCATACAGTTGAAGCTTATGATGATTTCTGACACCAAACTCTTTTAACTGATGCTCAGTAAATGTATGTATGGATTTTGTGTTTTAAGGTGGAATGTTTTAAGGGGAAGTCGAGTTTTGCATAATATATACAGCTGCTGCAGCAGCGCAGCCCTGATACACACTCACTCATAACACAGCCTGAACTACAAATGAGCTACTGTGTGAGCTGCACATCATTACTCTACCACTGTGTGAGTGTGCTGCACACGAGAGAGAGAGAGAGAGAGAGAGAGAGAGAGAGATGTCCATGGCTTCTCTTTAATATGCTCCAGATGTCACAATCTACAGCCGGTCACCCCAGGACACACACACACACACATACAGACAGAGAGCTCCTCATTACCACTAACGCACAGAGCGAGAGAGAGAGAGAGAGAGAGATGGAGAGAGAGGGAGATGGAGAGGAAGAGAGGCAGAGGGCAGGATTAACACAATTCCAGAAAAACAAATGAGCACAGAGAAGAGAACGTTCTAAAAACTCGTAATTAAGGCAGGATTCAGTCTGAATTCATTCAGCCTTTTGGCTTTCTGGTCTAAACCATGATGTTCTTTCCACAATCCCACAGAACAGACCATTGGCAGTACCAGTGTTAACTGGCTAAAACTAAAAAAAAGTTTTGAAATGCATTTAAGGTGCAGGGATCAAAAGTATTCCCATTCATTACTCTGTAGGTAAAAGTATAGATACTAGGGTTTAAAATACTTCTGTAGAAGTTGAAGTATCAACAAGTAAAAGTGTAAAAGTACTCCTTTCAAATCTACTCAAAGTATGAAAGTAAAAGAAAGGTAAGGAGGAGAAAATGCCAAAATTGAGGAAACCGGTTGCCTTAAAAAAGTTAAGTAATGGGTAAATTGAAAACCTCTGGAATATAATCAAGAGGAAGATGGATGATCACAAGCCATCAAACCAAACTGAACTGCTTAAATTTTTGCACCAGGAGTAAAGCAACACAAAGTTATCCAAAAGCAGTGTGTAAGACTGGTGGAGGAGGAGAACATGATGCCAAGATGCATAAAAAAAAACTGTGATTAAAAACCACCAGGGTTATTCCACCAAATATTGATTATTTCTGAACTCTTAAAACTTTAGGAATATGAACTTGTTGTTTTCTTTGCATTATTTCAGGTCTGAAAGCTCTACATCTTTCTCTCATTTTCTGCAAATAAATGCTCTAAATGCTCTATATTTTTATTTGGAATTTGGGAGAAATGTTGTCTGTAGTTTATAGAATAAAACATAATGTTCATTTTACTCAAATATATACCTATAAATATCTAAATCAGAGCTGTATATGTGTTGTAGTCGTTATATTCACTTAGTATAGACTGGACTGGATCTTTTTTTTTTTTTTTAAAGCTGGTTTACAGTAATTCCCAGTGGCGCAGAGACGTGACCCTAATTCTAATGGGGAAATGAGGGTGGGGGTGGGGGTGTGGGTCGGTGGGGTAGATGTTCAGAGGAGTTTATCCCCTATAGACCGAGCACTCAGGCAGGCCTGTATGAATGCTGTACAGTCAGCTGCAGTTAAGGATCGCCTCAGCTGTAGGGGGACCAGGCGGAGGCCAGATGGGACCACTTACCCAGTACTGACCTTTTTATTGGAAAATATACTTAAGGAGAGATACGGAACATCAAATTCCAACAAATTCCTCATAATTTCCTTTTCAACCAACTTATTAAACATGATATGTCTATCATGGTACACCTACCAATGGTTTCCACCAGTTTTAGTTGAGCTACAGGGGGTCTAGCCCTTGTTGTCACAAAGGCATTTCCATACCTTGGACCCCCTAAAAATCCTACAGGTTTCTTTTGTTTTTGCTTTTTTGACATATTGATATTTTTCCAATACAAAGATAACCAGAATACATATAAAAATCACTTTTAAATGATAATTTTATCTATTAAAGGAAGCAAAAATAATAATAACAACTGCAATCAAGCTTTACTAATAACTGGAAATGAGTCTTTTAAATCTCCGTGGAGGGATTTTGATCCACTCTTCTTTACAGAATTGTTTAATTCAGACACATTAGAGGACTTTCCAGCATAAATATCCTGATTAACCCTTGTGTGGTGTTCGGGTCTGTGGGACCCGTTTTCATTTTTCATCAAATGATACTAAAAAAATATTTTTTCTAACTCAAACTCATTGGCATTGGCTCATTTTTTGTGAAAAACATATATCAAAACACATTTTCGATAAACACACACTGTACACCCCCCCCCCCCACACACACACACACATTTATATTACATACAGTATGTTTGGCCAAGGGCTAATAAACATTGCTTCATTTGTAAATTTGAAACTAAACATATTTTCTACTCATATCTTGAGTTTAATTCATTTTCTTTTACATTTTATTAAAAAACTAATAAAAAAAGAGTAGCACTTTTTGAAAGAAATGTAACATAAGAAAGGTAAAAGGCAAATATTAACCATGTAAGCTGTTTATATTGCTTGCAATTTAGGTGAAGCAAGCATGTGTAAAGCATTTTAATGTAAAATTGCTTAATTTTGCTGAATTAAATACAAGTAACAAAGTAAACGAGTAACACAAATATGAAAACCACACAAGGGTTAAAATCATCTTGTTTAAGAACATCTCAATCAGACTTTACCTAGGCCGCTCCAAACCCTTCATTTAGTTGGACTTGTGGAGGTGGACTAGTTTGTGTGCTTTAGGTCATTGTCCTGCTGCAGAACCGAAGTAAGCCTGAGCTTGAGGTCACTAACAGATGGCCGGATATTCTCAATCTTCAGGATTGTCTGGTAAACAGCAGCATTTCTGGTTCCATCTATTCCAGCAAGTTGTCCAGTTGTCCAAGTTCTTTTTCTGAAACTATGTGTTAGTTTTATGCCAGATGTTACGGGACACACACCTTCCAAAAAGTTCCAATTTGGCACGTCAAACTGATCGATTTGGAAAGCTTTTTTTCCTTAATAAATCAATGAAACCTTTATTAAAAAGTGCTTTTTATATTTACTCAGGTTATATTTGACTGATATTAAAGTTTCTTTGATAAATTTTTCACGCCACTGTATATCTTTGAGCTGTTTCCTAGCACTACAAGCACTAGTCCACTAGTTTACTGGTTTTCTCTAGTAGACCAATCCTTAAGACATGATCTATCTATTATAGGGGACCTAAGGATGGTTTCCACCAGTTTTGGGCTTGCATGTCAATGCCTTTGTTGATATTACTATAATAAAAGGCAATAATTACCAATGAATACAGAACATTTCTTGAAATTCAAGGTCTTTTCCATTTTCAACCAATCTAATAGACTTGATCTGTGTATTATATGGGACCTAACAATGCTTTCCAACAGTTCCTATTGAGCAATATTTCAGATTTCTCCAGTTAGAAGAGCTACAGGGGGTCTAAAGCCTCATTGTCACAAAGCCGTTGGCCTCCCTTGGTCCCCTAAAAAGCCAATACTGTGGATGCAAACACTGATCCTTTCCAAATAAGTTTTGCAAATGTAAAAAATCCCAAGTATCTACAAAATATAAGGCTTCAATACAAAGTCAGCACCAGTTAAAATACAAAAAATAGCCCACCAAACAAAGATTTCCACTAGTTTTTATTGAGAAACATTTCAGATTTTTTTTCAGTTAGGAGAGCTACAGGGGGTCTAAAGCCACTTTGTCACAAAGGCACTGCCAATCCTTTGGACCCCCAACAGAACCAACACTGTGTTAAATATGTGTTTTTGAGCTATTTCTTGGCACTACAAGCACTAATCATTCTACGTATTCTGTGTAAATGCAAAACAGTCCAGGTCTCTGCAGCAGATGAGGCTCCAGCATGGCCTCAGTATTCTGAATTCAGTGCGTTACTGCAGGCATTCGAACCCATCACGATCTTGGCTGATTTTATGCATCGTTTTTGCTGAAGCGCGAACGGATTCTGGAAAATCCTCCCAACTGAAAGAATGGAGGCCGCATGAGGCTGCCGAACACGTTCAGTCGTAAGAGCGTGACAGCCACTTGTCCCTGAAGTGCAGTGAAGCACGAGCTCCTCACACTAGCACATGCATAGGAAATGCGATGCTTGGAGACGGCCTTAAGACGAGGGGGGTTGCGCAGGAGCTTGTACGGGGGCCATCTTGTCGCTGTTTGTTTGGCTGGTGGGCTTGCCTTCCTCACATGGGTCTGAGTTGGCTGGAGAGCTTCTTCTTGTCGGGTGAAGTGTGGGCTGATGATGAACACGACAACATGAGTGCACGAGAGCTTCAGCTCTGGCATGATTATACAGCAAACCCAGTTTTCCTGTTTCCTAAATGTAATAAATTCAAAGTTTGATTTGATGGTTTCTCGATTTAAGAATTTTACCATTGGGGCTCAGAGTGATTCATCAGAGTAAGACACTTCATTATGATCCAACAATTGCCAGTTTTTGGTAGAAAAATGTGTTGGGCCATGTAGGGATAGAGTTGGAGTTGTGTTGAGGTAGTGCAATGGGGTGAGGTGGGGTGTATTGTTGGGGTTATGGAGTGGGATAGTGTTGTGATAGGGTTGTGATGGGGTGGTGTTGGGGTAGTGAGATGGGGAATTGTTGGGATAGTGGTGGAGCAGCATTGGGGTTTTGAGGTAGCGTAATGTTGGGGTATTGTGGGGATTGTGAGGTGGGGTAGTGTTGGAGTACTGAGGTGGGGTAGTGTTGGCATTATGAGGTGGGGTAGAGTTGTTATTGTGAGATAGGATTATTGTGTTGGGATTGAGAGGTAGCGTACTGTCAGGGTTATGAGGTGGGGTAGTGTTGGGATTGAGAGGTAGGGTAGTGTTAAAATAGTGAGGTGGGGTAGTGTTAAGGTAGTGTTGGAGCCGCATTAGGGTAGTGTTGGTGGTGAGGAGGGGTAGTGTTGGGGTCATGATGGGGTAGTGTTGGGATTGTGAGGTGGGGTATTGTTGGGGTTATGAGGCAGGGTAGTGTTGGAGTAGTATTATTTGGTAGTAGTATTTGGGTTATGGAGTGGGATAGTGTTGTGATGGGGTGGTGTTGGGGTGGGGAGATGGGGAATTGCTGGGATAGTGTTGGAGCAGTGTTGGGGTGTTAAGATGGGGTAGTGAGGTTAAAGTAGTGAGGTGGGGTAGTGTTGTGAGGTGAGGTAAGCTCAGCTGTACTCTGTTGAGGATATAGTTTGGGTTTGGCTGTTTACAGAGAGCTGGTCTCAGTGAGCTGATTCGAGTGACTCACAGTGTGAGTTTGTAACCATGACATATCAACACACCCAAAACACTGAACTGAAAACAGCAAAACAGATAAGATAATTCGGAGGCAGTTTTATACCTGCAGATTCAGCTCAGCGTGCGGTCGCGTGTGGTTGTGTGTTAGGAGGAGTTTAGGATAGTTGTTGTTAGTGAAAGCTGTATCTGGCTAGCTGAACCAATGTAGCAACTGAATTATAAACCAGGCCATTATTGGAGCGCACACTGCTGATTTAAACTGGTTTTAACAAAAGACCAAGGTGTGGCAGCTAATCCTAGCATACGCTGCTGACTGGATAAACCACCAGGAGAAAACCGAGTAAGCTAATCATCAGGATTAGGTGTAGGGTTAGATTTTAGGGTTGATTAAGGGTTAAGGTTAGGGTTAGGTGTAGGGTTAGATTTTAGGGTTGATTAAGGGTTAAGGTTAGGGTTAGGTGTAGGGTTAGATTTTATGGTTTATTAAGGGTTAAGGTTAGGGTAAGGTGTAGGGTTAGATTTTAGGGTTGATTAAGGGTTAAGGTTAGGGTTAGGTGTAGGGTTAGATTTTATGGTTGATTAAGGGTTAAGGTTAGGGTAAGGGTAAGGTGTAGGGTTAGATTTTATGGTTGATTTAGGGTTAAGGTTAGGGTTAGGTGTAGGGTTAGATTTTAGGGTTGATTAAGGGTTAATGTAAGGGTTAGGTGTAGGGTTAGATTTTATGGTTGATTTAGGGTTAAGGTTAGGGTAAGGTGTAGGGTTAGATTTTATGGTTGATTTAGGGTTAAGGTTAGGGTAAGGTGTAGGGTTAGATTTTATGGTTGATTTAGGGTTAAGGTTAGGGTTAGGTGTAGGGTTAGATTTTAGGGTTGATTAAGGGTTAAGGTAAGGGTTAGGTGTATGGTTATGTTCTATTTTGAGCCATTTACATTCAACATAGGGTTAAGTTAAATTTAATGGACATTCAATTCAGTGTTAGTTGAATGTCAGTTGAGCATCAACAAGGCCATAAAATGGACCATCCAAGTAAAGTGTTACCTATTTCTTAGTGCATTACCAACACTTTATCACAATTTACTGTACAAAGGATGGTAACTTGCTCTCATAGCCTACAATATATTGGCTAGACAAACAACCATTAAACAAAATATAACACAATACCCAATGGAAGGTAGCCCTGGTGGGCAATATTTCACACGGATGGTAAGTTAGGATCTGGGGGACACAGAAATAACACGCAAATATCATGTTTAAATGGGCGGAGTTTAATTAAATCTGGAGTTGTGGAGTTGGCCAGTATTTATTGGGTTAAGTGGGATTAACACAGAAATATTCAACTCTGTCAAATAACTCCAACACTGAACACCATTTAAATCTGAATGAGTTAACTCTGAAATTTCAACTCTCCTGTTGTTGTCTCCTGCTGTGTATTTGAGTGATTTTTTGATTCTACAAGTCTGACAGTAATCAGACCTGGTTGTGGTTAGTAGTAAAATTGAACTTTGAAATATGAGTATGACAAAAAAGACAACAACAAAAAAAAAACAAAAGAAACCTGTAGGGAGGAAAATAGTTGTATATAAACTCTGGAAAATAGTTGAAATCATGTGGGAGTTAATTCAACACTTGACTTCTTTTAGCTGTGTATGACTGTAAAATACATGCCTGTGTGTTTCTGAGAATAGACAGACTTGTTTTATAAAGGTATTCTGCTTGGTAAGTCTACGAACAGTAGCACAGGGGCTGCAGAGCGTCAGGGTTCAAGTCTCTTCACTTGTTCCCTCCTTCACAATGCTCTCATTCTGCACCACGGCCGTGGGCGGCAGACACTCTTCACCGAGCCAGGCTTTTAAAAACCGTCCTGCCGTCTTTCAGCTACAAACACCCCACTGTGTGCATTCATACGCCCGGCTGCAATCGCGCCTTTCTCTCCGGCACGTGCACACTCTCAAACACACACAGGCACACTCGCGCACAAACAAACAACCACACACTCTCACACTCTCACTCACTTTGTACTCAGCGGCGTCCCGAGGCGTGGGTCAAGCGGCCGGCTAATTAAAAGTAAAGAGAGCAGCTAGGCAGTGGGTCCAGGCCCAGGGCGGATGACCTAACGGTGTTGATCCCACCCTCGCCATGCTGCGCCCTGCCAGCAAAAAGCTACCCCACTCACAACGCTGGAACTGAAACGGAGTGGTCGTGAGTCAGGTAGACTGTGAGAAACGAGCAGGTGCAGCATCGCACATGTTCACTTTCAATTCACCGAAAAACGCGATGAGTGCTTGGCCACTGTCCAATTTATAACGCTTCCCAAAATGCTGGAGACTGCAGGTCTGTATCCATGCAGCTCTGGTATGTGGCGCTAATATTAGATAAGCAGATAAGCACTGGATTCAGCCCAAAATCAATGTTTTAGTGTTTGAAAAAAAAAGAAAAGAAACTGGAACCTACTGCTATCTACCAAATATAAATAGGTCCAATCCCATTCCCCCAGTTTTGTACCTGTTTCCCAAGAGTTAAGAGAGATACGAGGGGAAGGGGTAAACTCCTCCACCCCTAAGAATTGGGACAACCCTGCAACAACCGAATACGACATCCAGTGACCCTACTAGGCTGATGTGATATCAGTAGACCACTGAAGTTCAGCAAACTACTGTAAATGCTGTTTGACAAGGTACAGTAAAGGACATAAAAACAAAAGCAAGGATACTATGTCCCAGATCTGTGTCGATTGAGAGTTATTTTGTATTTATTTTGTATTATTTTCTTACTATTGCAGCAACAGTTGTCTCCTTCTTACCCAGAGTTTTACTGATGGTTTTATAGCTCATTCCAGCCTTGTGTAGGGTTTATGATCTTGTCTCTAACATCCTTAGAAAGCCATATTCTTACAACACTAACACTAATCTGCTGGCTGGAAAATTAACTACATTTGCCTCATCTCTAAAGTGTTAAACAAAATAAACTAACTCCAAACACCAAACATGTCCTGGCTGATCAGCTACATATTTTGTGGACAGACCGTCTCTTTAAAAGATGGATGCAGGAATGAGGAACGGTGCATCTCAGCTTCTTCTGTAACTGAAAACCCAAGGGAAGGTAGGTCGTGGTGGGAAAGACGTGGGAAAGACTACACACTGAAGGTAAACAAGGGTTTTGGGGATATGTCCATGATGCAAAGATGCAGTTTTGAGTAATGTACTAAGAAATATTATGTAGACATTACCTAATTTAGTCCCAGTATGATCTGCTCGCTGGATAATGCGCTACATTAGCCTCATCTCTCCAGTGTAAAACTAAAAAAACCAACTCCAAACACCAAACATGTCCCGGCTGATCAACTACATATTTTGTGGACAGAGCGTCTTTTTAAAAGATGGATGCAGGAATGAGGAACGGTGCGTCTCAGCGTCTGCTGTATATTCATAGAGTCCTGGGAGACAATAGCTGAGTCAGTAGATATGATATGATATGAGGAAATATAATGACAGATGTTTTATTCAGGCAGTTAGCATTTAGACAAGTCCACAGGCCTGCGGCGCTGGGTGATACGTCAGGAACGCAGACGGGCAGTGCCAGTTTTGGACAGGGTGTAATAGAGCCCATCATTCTGCTTAACTGGCGCTGATGGGAAATGGAATAAGATCTTCCAGACTAAATACAGCATGGCCAAATGTTTGTGGACACCCCTGCTAATGAATGCATGTAGCTACTTTAAATTGTACTCACTGCTGACACAGCAAATTCTGCCCCCCTGTGATTTTAATCAGCTAATTTAAAGTATATACACTGTATATGATTCTAGAGCAGTGTTGTAATAACACTCTTCCAGGGCTACAGAGATCTGGACATATACTTTTACATATATGTGTGCTATTTGGTTAATACAGTGTTAGTGCAGTATGAATCAACAGAGTATAAACCACTGGGGCATCTCTCTCTCTCTCTCTCTCTCTCTCTCTCTCTGCCTCTCTTATCCTCTCTTTCTATCTCTTTGTATATATTTCTCTTCCTTCTTCTTCCTCTCTCTCTCTATTTCTCTCTTCATCTTTATTTGTCTCTCTTTTCCTCACTCTTTTCCTTTCTTTCTCTCCCTTTCTGTTTCTCTCTCTGTATGTCTCTATCTCTCTCCCTATCTCTCTCTTTTCCTTTCTTCCTTTTTTTCTTTTTCCTTTTCTCTCTGTATATATATCTCCTTCCCTCTCTGCCTCTCTCTTCCTCCCTTTTCTCTCTCTCTCTCTCTCTCTCTCTCTCTCTCTCTCTCTCTCTCTCTTTCTCTCATCTTTCTCTTTCTTTCCCTTCCCCTATCTCTCTCTCTTTTCCCTGTCATTCTCTATCTCTATTTCTGTCTTTCTCTCTCTTTAAGTATATATCGTCGCTGTCCAATGAAAAACACTTATCTCCAAAACAGCAACTTTACAGGAGAGAGAAAAAACCTTCTAAACATTCAATGGAAGTCAATGTAAAAATAGTTTATTTCAGGTCATTTTGAAGCGTTTCTATTGGTCCATTTATCAAGAAATTTTGGCACAGTGTAAGGGACAGTTTGGCTGATCAAATTATGTCGTAAACTAAAAATCGACAAAAATGGAGATAAGTGTTTTTCATAGGACTGCGACGATATACTGTATAAGTGTATATATATATAAGGGACATTCCAGGATTTTGGTACATTTCAGGGGTGGTCACTTCTGAAAATTTGATCTTCAATTTGATCATTTTTAGTCATATATTTATTAAATACAGGTAATAGACTATCAAAAAGTTTGATTCGTCAAGCTCAGATATCAAAGCAGTTTTTAAAATTAAATTCTGCAATATATTTGGTAACTTACAGTAACAGGGTTGCGAGTAACAGGGTTGCAAATCTAGGCTAAGTTGTGGTTTACCCCAGGAACAGATGCTAACTGTAAAATTTAGCTATGTATACAAGATCAAGGACAAACATGGTTATATAAGTATATAATGTTAATTTTGACGCTACTCATTATTAGTTTTACAATTTGAGTAACAGGGTTGCGTTCACTGAGTGACGCACACAACTTGGACAAACATATTTGGAAAAAAACTGAAAATTGTTAGAGCACTTACTCTTGGTCTTGCCATGTGGGCAGAAAATGTCCTTGTGATGTCACTTCCTTTGTGCCAGTAGACAAATATTTTTAACTCTTTCTCTGCAGGTAAAATTCCTTATGGTAACAGGGTTGAGCGCATGTTGAGGGACACAACTTAATATCATAAAAACTGTAACATGCAAAACAATGTAGACCAAAGAAGTTGTTTTCATAAGTAATGTGTAAGTAAAATGTATGTGATTCTAGAGCAGAGTTGTAGTGGAAACACTTTTCCAGGGCTCCCCTCCCTTGGTAATTCATTAATACAATTTTATTATATGTAAAAAAATATATATATGTCCAGCACAGAGATCATCCATTGCAGTTCTCAGCCGCAAGCATTAAGTCTCACTGTGCAGTTAATACAGTACCTAAAATAGTAGCTTGCTCCTATAGCCTACAACACGGTGCACAGACAGACAACATTTACAGTAGCTGTAACTAAAAACTCAAGAGAAGGAAGCCCCAGTGGGCAAGACTACACACTGAGGGTGAGCAAGAGATGTGTGGATACACCCACTATGCAAATAATTGATACCAGAAGCCAATAGGAAAGATGTAGTCTTTTGTAATGTACTAAGATGCATTAGGTACACTACCTAATTTAATTTAGTGTGTCTCAGCTGTTGAATTTAGGTAATATTTAGATTCAAAATATGTGGTGAAATCTTCCCAAATAAAGCAAATTCCTCTCTTTTCCTTTCTCTCTATATCTCTCCCTTTCATTCTATGTCTCTCTCTTCCTCCCTGTTTCCTCTCTCTCTCTATAATTTTCCCTCTCTCCCTCTATCTCTCTCTCTGTACATCTCTCTTCATCCATCTCTTTTCTTTCTCTCTATCTCTCTCCCTCTCTCTCTCTATGTCTCTCTCTTCCTCCCTCTTTCCTCTCTTTCTCTCTCTGTACGTCTCTCTTCATCCATCTCTCTATCTCTCTCCCTCTCTCTCTCTATGTCTCTCTCTTCCTCCCTCTTTCCTCTCAATCTCTCTGTACGTCTCTCTTCATCCATCTCTTTTCTTTCTCTCTATTTCTCTCCCTCTCTCTCTATGACTCTCTCTTCCTCCCTTTCCTCTCTCTCTCTATCTCTCTTCCTCTCTCTGTGTCTCTCTTCATCTGTCTCTTTTCTTTCTCTCTATCTCTCTCCCTCTCTCTCTGTGTCTCTCTTCCTCCCTTTCCTCTCTCTCTCTATCATTCTCCCGCTCTCTCTCTCTATTTCTCTCTCCCTCTCTCTATGTCTCACGTGAGCGGAAGTGAGCGTGTGTGTGCATGCCGGGTGAGGGAGCGGGTGTTTGGCAGTGTGTCGAGTGAGTGAGTGAGTTTTTCTAAACTTTTCTATTATTTCTGGTTCTGCTAATTGTGTTGGTGGGGTTGTGGAAGTGTTAGGGAGGGTGTGACTTAGTGTTTACCGTCGTTATGGCGGCTCCCGGGGGAGTTTCCCCGCGGCTGACTTTCAGACATGGGTGTAAGTGTTTCCCAGATCCCTCTGTATCAGTGGAGGATTGTTTGGTTGCTGTCAGTGCAGGAGTGGGAGCTAGGAATATTAAATCAGCTTCCAGAATGAATAAAGCCATCGTAGTGTTTCTGTCTGAAGTGGAGATGGTGAATAAATTAATAGAAACAGGTCTCGTTATTAAAGACGAGTTTGTGCCGGTTCTGGCTTTGTCCAGCCCGTCTAAACGCGTCGTGCTGTCTAACGTTCCACCTGTAGCTTCAGACGAACTGTTAAAAAACATTCTGGAGAGATATGGTAAAGTGGTCGGTTCAGTGAAGACGATTCCTCTCGGCTGTAAGAGCGCGGAGTTTAAACATGTGCAGTCGTTCCGGCGCCAGGCGTCTGTTATATTAAACCCGCGGCATGACCCTTTAAATGTCTCTGTGTCTGTACCGGTGGATGGAAGGAGCTGCACTTTATTTATCAGCTCTGAGTCCATGCGGTGTTTTCTGTGTCGGGAATTTGGTCATATTAGGCAGATGTGCCCCCAGAATAATGCCACTGACTCTGGTGCTCAGCTGGGCGATTCCGGGGTATCCGGCGCGGGGGGGGATGCCGGGGCCGCGGAGGAGCCCAGTGCTGAGCCCAGCACTGAGCGCGCAGGTCCGGCTCCTTCAGCGCGCGAGAGCGAACCTGGAGCCGTACCGGTGGACTCCGTGCGGAAGAGTAGCGCGCATACTGATCCGGTAACTGATCGCGCAGCTCCCGCTGACCCGGAGCGTGAGAGCGGGGCTGGTGCAGTGTCTCTCAGTGACGCGAGCGCGGTTATTGTTCAGTCCGCTGAGGATCAGTCTCAGGCCGGGGGGGTTGAGGGTGATCCCGGGGATGGTGGTAATGTTCAGATGGAGGGAGCGCAGGAGAGCGATGCCCCCGGTGAGGGAGCTCAGCTGGGTCAGTGTAGTGCTCCTTTCTCTGAGCTGGACCTCGGGTCTGTGGTGGGAGAGTCTGATATGGAGTGTGAGGGAGTGGATAGTGTGTTAGATGAAGGGGATGTGGGTGCTTTAACTGATTCTCAGGCTTCAGTAGAGTTCAGCTCTAGCTCTAGGTCTGCACTGTACTCACTTACCCAGATTAATCAGTTTTTAGACAACACTAAAGGTCAGCGTAAACCCAGCATCGAGCGTTCTTTCCCAGATTTACAAATGTTTTTGGCTTCATGTGCTGTAGCAATGAGAAAAGCAACCCTGGAAGAACTAGATCAACAAAAACGATATAGGCTGAAGAAAATCGTAAGCACTGTTAAAGGAAAACTGCACCGTAAATAAAGAGTTTAATTTATCTGTATGGTTTACGTTTTTTTCCATATTTTGTTTTGGTTTCTAAGCACCATGGCTTGCATTAAAATTGGATCTTTAAATGTTAATGGCTGCCGTGATGCTATAAAAAGAGCTACTCTGTTTGAGTATGTAACAATCAAAAAAGTTAACATTCTCTTTTTGCAAGAAACTCACACCGATCATGATAATCAGTTGCAGTGGGAAGCTGAATGGAAAGGCCGGGCCTTCCTCAGTCATGGATCATATAATAGTGCTGGAGTTGGTATTTTAATTACAAATGCTTCCCCTGGGCTTAATACCACTATGACTGAGATCATTGCAGGGAGGTTATTAAGGCTTGATGTGGAAATTAAAGGACTCCTTTTCACTCTATTTAATGCATATGCACCTACTGTTGGTGTAGACCGTTGTGCATTTTTTAGGACAGTCTCCGAGTCGATTAAAGCTGTTTCTCCTGGAAGAGTAATAGTCTTGGCTGGTGATTTTAATTGTACTGTTACTCCTGATTTAGACAGGAATCATGGGGAACCACATCCACGGTCAACAGCTGCCCTTAAGGCTGTTATTGATTATCATGGTTTAATTGATGTGTGGAGGGAGGCTTTTCCAATGACGAGACAATATTCCTGGGTGAAAACAAGTGTAAATGGGATTTCAGGGGCTCGATTGGACCGGTTCTATGTGCAGAACAGCAATAAGACCAGATTTTTTGGTAATTCTATCTCTCCTTTTCCACTATCTGATCACCACTTTATTTCTGTCTCTGTGTCACTCTCTTCTGTAACTGAACAACGGTTATACTGGCACTTTAATAGCAATTTATTGCAAGACCACTTGTTCAAGCAATCTTTCACTTTTTTCTGGGAGGCTTGGAGAGAGAGAAAAAATCAGTTTGTTTCCCTGGCCCAATGGTGGGACATTGGAAAGTCTCAGATCCAATGTTTTTCCCAAAATTATACTGCTCAAAATGCGAACCTGTTTAAGTGCAAGATGGAACAACTCGAGAAGGACATTTTAAAGTCCAGTTGCGGAGTGGATGGCTCAAGTGATCCAGGCGGCACTGAACACATTGAGCAGAAGAAGATTTTGCTTAAAAATCTGCTGGAGGAGCGTGGCCGAGGAGTTTTGGTGCGAGCGCGTTTCACAAGGCTCAACCAGATGGATGCTCCATCTTCCTTTTTCTTCGGCCTGGAGAAAAAGTCTACAGAGAAAAAAGCCTTCCTTTGCTTGCGGTTGCCAGATGGGAGAGAGACTGTGGATAGACATGAGATCATGAGACATGCATCATTGTTTTACCAGGATCTTTTTTCTGCTGAACCTTGTGACCAGGCGGCCAGGGAATGGTTGTTGAGTGACCTGCCTCATCTGTCGGATGAGGAAAGCTCAGTGTTAGAAGGCCCATTGTCGTTTGAGGAGCTCACGGCCTCTGCATATGCACAGTCTGATGGCAAGGCCCCGGGACTTGATGGACTGACTGCAGAATTTTATAAAGTGTTCTGGCCTCTGCTCGGTCCAGACTTACATTCTGTTTTCTTGGAAAGCATGGAAGTGGGTCTTCTTCCTCTTAGTTGTCGGAGAGCAATAGTGACCCTGCTGCCCAAGAAGGGTGACCTTAAGTGCTTACAGAATTGGCGTCCAGTTTCTCTTCTCGGGCTTGATTATAAAATTCTGTCTAAGGCTTTGACTATCAGGCTTAAAAGCTGTATAGCGTCAATTGTCCATAGTGATCAATCATTCTGCATTCCCGGGCGTTCTATTTTTGACAATCTTTTCCTTATGAGGGATTTGTTCAGCCATGCAGAATTGGAGGAGATGAATATTGGAGCAGTATCGTTGGACCAAGAGAAGGCGTTTGATAGAGTGGATCATCTTTACCTATTTGACACTCTTAAGGCCTTCGGGGTTGGCCAGGGTTTCGTCTCTTGGATTAAGCTGCTCTATACAGATGTTTATAGTCTGTTGAAAATTAATGGCCGACTCTCCAAACCGTTCAGTGTTAGCCGTGGCATTCGGCAGGGTTGTGGTCTGTCTGGGCTGCTGTATTCTCTAGCTATTGAGCCTTTGCTGATAGCATTGAGAAAACAGCTCAGTGGGATAGCGCCTGTAGGATCATGTGCTGCAGGCGTGGAAAAAGTAACCCTAAGTGCATTTGCTGATGATGTCACAATTTTGATAAAAACTGATGAAGATGTTGCGGGGATGGCGACATGCCTCCAGATGTTCCAAGCAGCAGCATCAGCAAAAATTAACTGGTCCAAAAGTGCTGCATATTTAATGGGTCAGTGGCAGGATCAGGCAATTCCTTCACTTCCCCAGCAGTGTTCCTGGAGATCAGATGGACTGAAAATACTGGGCATTTACTTTGGAACTAAAACCTTCATGAAAAAAAACTGGGAGGGAATGGACGACCGAGCTATAGGCAGGCTACAACGATGGAAGTGGATTCTTCCTGACCTGTCATATCGGGGACGAGTGCTTGTAATTAACAACTTAATAGCTTCTATGCTATGGCACCGTTTGACAGTTCTGGATCCTCCTATTTCTATGGTACGAGGTATCCAGAAAGCTTGCATTGACTTTTTCTGGCATGGGTTCCATTGGCTTCCTCCTGGAGTGCTGTATCTGCCTCTGGATGAGGGAGGTCAGGGACTGATACAAATTACTGATAAGGTAAAGGCCATGAGATTACAATCAGCCCAAAGACTGCTGTATCATGATGGAAGTACTCCATGGATTCAGTTTGGACTAGCAACGCTCAGGACAATGGGGGGGCTGGGCCTTGATAAAGAACTGTTTCTTATGTCTCATGATGATGTAAAGAAAATTGCCGTGCCGGGTTTTTATGGTTCTATGCTTGATGTTTGGGGTTCATTTACCGTGGGAAGGAAAGATGGGGCTCATTTTGGGTTGGATGAACCCTTATTTTCTAATCCCCTTTTTAATTGCAATGTAAACTGTTTAAGTTCAACCGCTGCTGCTTTTATCAGAGCGAAAGTAGTCAGGGTCAGGGATACTGTGGATCTGGCTGTGGGGAAATGGCGATCAGCTGCTGAAATTAAAGCTGCTGTCGGCCTGAAATCTGAGCGCTTGGTTAATTTCTTTTTAAATGCAGTGCGAGGCTCATTTTCTCAGTCCTATCAGACTTTTTTATCCAGTTGTTTTGCTGGGGAGCCTGACTCTTTGAGTTTTCCGGAGCTGGATATTACGCCAAATGTTTTTAAGGGGGAGGAGAGTAGGGTGGGCTGTCTTCTCTCTTCTGGAGGGTTACTGAACATATCTCTCTCTAGCGCTGGGAAGAGGGCACTGTACCGGAGTTGCGTGAAATCTGATTTTTTCGCTGTGTTGCAGGGGAGGGTGGACTCTAAATGGAGAACTTGTCTTTCAGTCCCTGATGAGTTGAAACCGTCATGGAGGCTTTTGTATAAGGCTCCTCTGCCTAAACGCTCTGGAGACCTTCAGTGGAGAGTGCTGCATTGTGTTTTACCTACTAATACACACGTTTCTAAAATCACTCCAGCTGTGTCTCCTCAGTGTTTATTCTGTCAGGCTCATGATACTGTGTTCCATGCATTTATAGAATGTACCAGACTGGCACCACTTTTTGAACTTTTAAATCAGGTACTCCAAGGGGTGGGGTTGACATTTACAAAAGTTCTGTTTATTTTTGGGTGTAAATACACTAAAGCTAACAGTCTTAAATGTGTTTTTGTTAATTTTTTGCTGGGACAGGCTAAATTAGCCATTTGGAAGACGTTGAGAATGAGGTCAGAAGGCAGGATTTGTGATGTTTCAGCACTGTTTAGAGCTCTGGTGGAGTCTCGGGTTCGAGCTGAGTTCTTGTTCTATCAGAGCACACGAAATGAATTGGAGTTTGAGATGAGGTGGTGTATTGCGGGGGGCTGTGTACTGGTGGAGGGAGGTGAATTATTGTTTTCATGGTAATCCAAACGATTGTCTCCTTTAATTTTTGCGTAAAGGTGTGTTTGTGATTATGCATAACTGACGTTTTTAATAAAGCGTTTTTAAAAGTCAAAAAAAGTCTCTCTTCCTCCCTTTTCTCTCTCTCTCTCTCTCTCTCTCTCTCTCTCTCTCTCTCTCTCTTTCTCTCATCTTTCTCTTTCTTTCCCTTCCCCTATCTCTCTCTCTTTTCCCTGTCATTCTCTATCTCTATTTCTGTCTTTCTCTCTCTTTAAGTATATATCGTCGCTGTCCAATGAAAAACACTTATCTCCAAAACAGCAACTTTACAGGAGAGAGAAAAAACCTTCTAAACATTCAATGGAAGTCAATGTAAAAATAGTTTATTTCAGGTCATTTTGAAGCGTTTCTATTGGTCCATTTATCAAGAAATTTTGGCACAGTGTAAGGGACAGTTTGGCTGATCAAATTATGTCGTAAACTAAAAATCGACAAAAATGGAGATAAGTGTTTTTCATAGGACTGCGACGATATACTGTATAAGTGTATATATATATAAGGGACATTCCAGGATTTTGGTACATTTCAGGGGTGGTCACTTCTGAAAATTTGATCTTCAATTTGATCATTTTTAGTCATATATTTATTAAATACAGGTAATAGACTATCAAAAAGTTTGATTCGTCAAGCTCAGATATCAAAGCAGTTTTTAAAATTAAATTCTGCAATATATTTGGTAACTTACAGTAACAGGGTTGCGAGTAACAGGGTTGCAAATCTAGGCTAAGTTGTGGTTTACCCCAGGAACAGATGCTAACTGTAAAATTTAGCTATGTATACAAGATCAAGGACAAACATGGTTATATAAGTATATAATGTTAATTTTGACGCTACTCATTATTAGTTTTACAATTTGAGTAACAGGGTTGCGTTCACTGAGTGACGCACACAACTTGGACAAACATATTTGGAAAAAAACTGAAAATTGTTAGAGCACTTACTCTTGGTCTTGCCATGTGGGCAGAAAATGTCCTTGTGATGTCACTTCCTTTGTGCCAGTAGACAAATATTTTTAACTCTTTCTCTGCAGGTAAAATTCCTTATGGTAACAGGGTTGAGCGCATGTTGAGGGACACAACTTAATATCATAAAAACTGTAACATGCAAAACAATGTAGACCAAAGAAGTTGTTTTCATAAGTAATGTGTAAGTAAAATGTATGTGATTCTAGAGCAGAGTTGTAGTGGAAACACTTTTCCAGGGCTCCCCTCCCTTGGTAATTCATTAATACAATTTTATTATATGTAAAAAAATATATATATGTCCAGCACAGAGATCATCCATTGCAGTTCTCAGCCGCAAGCATTAAGTCTCACTGTGCAGTTAATACAGTACCTAAAATAGTAGCTTGCTCCTATAGCCTACAACACGGTGCACAGACAGACAACATTTACAGTAGCTGTAACTAAAAACTCAAGAGAAGGAAGCCCCAGTGGGCAAGACTACACACTGAGGGTGAGCAAGAGATGTGTGGATACACCCACTATGCAAATAATTGATACCAGAAGCCAATAGGAAAGATGTAGTCTTTTGTAATGTACTAAGATGCATTAGGTACACTACCTAATTTAATTTAGTGTGTCTCAGCTGTTGAATTTAGGTAATATTTAGATTCAAAATATGTGGTGAAATCTTCCCAAATAAAGCAAATTCCTCTCTTTTCCTTTCTCTCTATATTCAATTCAATATAGCTTTATTAGCGTGACTGTGAATTACAGTGTTGCCAAAGCATTATAACAATTAACAAGAATGGTATATGAACATACATAACAGACATAATAACATTTATAACAGAAAATAATTATGATTATTATAATAATTATATCATTTAACAATAATTATAATTATATAATAATAATCATTTTCTCTGGGATGAGGTCCCCAGGATTTTTTAGGTCATTTTGAGGTGTTACCCACTGTCTCTCAGGCTGTGACACGCACTGACGTATTTGGCAGCGAGGGGGGCGGTGTGCCCCTCCCCCAGAGTGATCCGTAATTTTTCTGATAGCGAAAATTTTTCAAAATTTGGAATCAATTCATTAAATTTGTTAATGAAGAAATTTCGAGTTCCTTTAAATTTGTCACACTGGAGAAGGAAGTGCATCTCCGTCTCGACCTCACCTGTCGTACAGTGACCACACAGTCTCTCCTCTCTGGGCAGCCAGGACTGTTTATACCTGCCGGTCTCTACGGCCAGTCTGTGGTCACTGAGTCTGTACTTGGTCAGGATCTGTCTCTGCTTTCTATCTCTGACAGTCAGGAGATATTCCTCTAATTTATACTCTGTTTTTAGGGCCCGATAGCATTCCAGTTTGTTTTGAGTTTGGATTTCTTTTTGCCAATGTTCCAGATAATCATTCAGACTGTGTTTGGTGATTTGCCTGATGTTGAGTTTGGTTGATAAAGCAGTGCTGGGCTGAGGCTGCTGTCTATTAGTATCTGTTAGAGGGTTAATAAGCCTCAGGACCAGCTGACTGAGGGAGCTCTTTTCAGGGTTCAGTTCTTGGGTCTGTAACGCCCTAAATTGCAGCGTGTCACTGGGACTCGTCTTCAGGTGCATCCAGAAATTTAGAGCTCGTTTTTGGATGTTGATGATCAGAGGAAATCGGCCTAATTCTGCCCTGCATGCGTTGGTTGGAGTTTTTCTCTGGACTTTTAGAATCATTCTACAGAATTCTGCATGCAGGGCTTCTGTTGGATGCTTGTCCCATCTAGTGTAGCTGTGCTGACTGAGTGGACCCCAGACCTCACTCCCGTACAGCGCAATGGGCTGAATCACACTATCAAATATTTTACACCAGATTGGAATGGGAATGTCAATATTGTAGAATTTTCTCCTGATAGCGTACATTGCTCTGTGAGCTTTATCTTTTAGTGCATTCACTGCCAAACTGAAACTCCCGGATGCAGTAATGATGAGGCCGAGGTAAGTGTACTGCATCGTGTGTTCTAGGACGGTGCTGCCCAGACTGAACTGGTATCTGTGTTCCTGACATCTGGGCTTCTTTTGGAAGATCATAACTTTGGTCTTTTTCATGTTTACTGCCAGGGCCCAGTTCTGGCAGTACTGCTCCAGCAGGTCCAGGTGCTGCTGAAGCCCCTGTGCAGTGGGAGACAGCAGCACCAGGTCGTCTGCGTAGAGCAGGAACTTCACCTCCCCGTCCTGCAGAGCGAGTCCAGGGGCTGCAGACTGTTCCAGCTGCACCGCTAACTCATTAATGTAGATATTAAAGAGTGTTGGACTCAGACTGCAGCCCTGCCTCACTCCTCTTTTCTGAGTGAAGAATTCTGTATGTTTGTCTCCAAATCTTACTCCACATTTGTTTCCCAAATACATCGATTTAATGATGTCATAAACTTTACCCCCTACACCGCTCTCCAGAAGTTTATAATATAGTCCGTCATGCCAAATAGAATCGAATGCCTTCTTAAAATCTATAAAACAGGCAAAGATTTTTCCATTTTTGGTTTGATGTACATGTTGGTTAATTAGGGTGTGTAGGGTGTAAATGTGGTCAGTAGTTCTGTGATTTGGAAGGAAGCCAATCTGATTCTTGCTCAGGACATCGTGTTCGGTAAGGAAAGACAGAATTCTGTTATTTAAAATGTTGTTAAAAACTTTCCCCAGATTACTGCTCACACAGATGCCTCTGAAATTGTTGGGATCTGATTTGTCTCCACTCTTATGGATCGGGGTAATGAGTCCTTGACTCCAGATGTCAGGAAAACAGCCTGAACTCAGGACGAGGTTGAATAATTTGAGCATTGCTCTCTGCAGATCAGGAGTGCTGTTTTTAAGCATCTCGTTCCTGATGCTGTCAGGACCACAGGCTTTTTTAGATTTTAATGATTTGAGTTTTTGTGCCAATTCTTCCTGTGTAATTGGATAATCGAGAGGATTTTGGTTGTCTTTGATTGCACATTCAAGTGACTGTAATTTTTGTGTGATCAGATTGTAATTGAAATTTAGATCTTTCTCTGAGGTTTCTTTGTACAGATTTTCAAAATGATTTTTCCACATTTCACTATTTTGTGTGGGTATTTCCTGTGATTTTGTTTTGCTCAAGTTATTCCACATCTCCCAGAACTGGTTGTGTTCAATAGAATCTTCTATGTCTCTGAGTGTTTTGTTTGTATGGTTTAGTTTTTTGGTTCTGATTGAGTGTTTATATTGTTTAAGAGTTTCACAGTATTTTTGTCTCAGGTCCTGATCTTCTGGTTGTCTGTGTTTTAAATTTGATAATTTTCTTAATTCTTTTCTAATTGATTGACATTCATGATCAAACCATTTTTCTTTTGGTAGTTTTTTGCCTTGTTTTCGTTTATTTTTTTTCTGGAGTTCAGACTTAGAAGATGCTATGTGTATTATGCTGTTGATTTCATTCACAGCTTGATTTACACTGTTCTTGTTATTTTCAAAATCTGTGTTAATAAAGTTAGTAATTTTGTTAGATACATGATCTGATTGAAGTGCTCGAATGAATTTGTCTGCACTATCTGGAGCCCATCTGTAGGTCCTGGGGACCGAGTACAGCTTATTGGACTCTGCTGCTGTTGGTTTGGGTTGATGTGACCATTTCAGGTACACATTAATTTGGTTGTGGTCTGATAGGGGAGTTTGCTGTCGGACAGTGAATGCGTTGAAGGAGGAGGGATCCATGTCAGTGATGGCATAATCTACTACACTAGCTCCAAGAGCTGAACAATACGTGAACCTCCCTAAAGAGTCTCCTCTGATTCTGCCGTTAAGCATGTACAGACCTGAAGCTCGACAGAGCTGCACTAACTCTTTACCGCTCTTATTTACAGAGCAGTCTAGACTGTTTCTGTCTCTGAGGGTTGGTGTGTGGTACAGTGAGCCCTGACCGAACACATGCTTGTTGCCCTGTGAGTCTACATAGTCTAATTTAGATCCAGTTCTCGCATTAAAATCTCCACATAGCAGCACATTTCCCTGGGCCTGGAAATGGCTGATCTCTGTGTGGAGACTGCTGAGGTACTCCTCATCGTAATATGGTGATTCTGCTGGAGGAGTGTACACAGCACACAGGTAAGTGTCTGTCTCTGATATGCCAATTTCTTTGTTAATTTTTAGCCAGCAATGTGATTTCCCTTCCTATATCTCTCCCTTTCATTCTATGTCTCTCTCTTCCTCCCTGTTTCCTCTCTCTCTCTATAATTTTCCCTCTCTCCCTCTATCTCTCTCTCTGTACATCTCTCTTCATCCATCTCTTTTCTTTCTCTCTATCTCTCTCCCTCTCTCTCTCTATGTCTCTCTCTTCCTCCCTCTTTCCTCTCTTTCTCTCTCTGTACGTCTCTCTTCATCCATCTCTCTATCTCTCTCCCTCTCTCTCTCTATGTCTCTCTCTTCCTCCCTCTTTCCTCTCAATCTCTCTGTACGTCTCTCTTCATCCATCTCTTTTCTTTCTCTCTATTTCTCTCCCTCTCTCTCTATGACTCTCTCTTCCTCCCTTTCCTCTCTCTCTCTATCTCTCTTCCTCTCTCTGTGTCTCTCTTCATCTGTCTCTTTTCTTTCTCTCTATCTCTCTCCCTCTCTCTCTGTGTCTCTCTTCCTCCCTTTCCTCTCTCTCTCTATCATTCTCCCGCTCTCTCTCTCTATTTCTCTCTCCCTCTCTCTATGTCTCTCTCTTCCTCCTTTTCCTCTCTCTCTATCTCTCTCTGTATGTCTCTCTTCATCCGTCTCTTTTCTTTCTCTCTTTCTCTCTCTGTAGCTCTCTCTTCCTCCCTTTTTCCTATCTATCTATCTATCTATCTATCTATCTATCTATCTATCTATCTATCTATCTATCTATCTATCTATCTATCTATCTAAACAAAGTAGTTAATAAAGAGTGAATCAACAGCAAGAGTTTAATCATGCTTTGTGTTTAATCACGTTTGTGATTCCTGTACTTCCTGTATTTATTATACAAACCATTTTTAAATTTAGATTTCTCCTACAGTACTATTAAATTACATTACATTACATTACATTACATTTCATTTGGCAGACGCTTTTGTCCAAAGCGACTTACAATAATGAAGTACAAAGTAATAGGAATTTAGATAACCCATTTTTAGATAGGGCTTAAAGGAGGTCGAAGGGAAATAAAGGGATAGAGAAGTGAAGGAGGGGAAGAAGGAAATGGGGTTAGAAGTAGTTAGTGTGTTAGAGGTGTTAGGAGAGTAAGTGCTCTTTGAAGAGCTCTGTCTTCAGGAGTCTCTTAAAGATAGCGAGAGATCCTCCTGATCTGGTAGTGGAAGGTAGTTTGTTCCACCATTGGGGAACTCTGTATGAGAACAGTCTGGATTGCTTTGTGTGAGTGTTTGGCAAAGCGAGGCGACGTTCATTGGAGGAGCGCAGCGGGCGGGAGGTAGCGTAAGCCTTCAGGAGCGAGTGCAGGTAGGAAGGAGCCTGTTCTGTCATCACCTTGTAGGCGATTGTAAGAGTTTTGAATTTGATGCGAGCATCAACTGGTAGCCAATGGAGCTCAATGAGCAGCGGAGTGACATGTGCCCGTTTTGGTTGGTTGAAGACCAGACGTGCTGCTGCATTCTGGATCATTTGGAGTGGTTTTACTACGCAGGCCGGGAGGCCAGTTAGCAGGGCATTGCAGTAGTCGAGGCGTGAGATGACGACTGCTTGTACCAGGAGTTGGGTGGCCTGTTGCGTCAGAAACTGTCTAATTTTCCTGATGTTATAAAGCGCGAAGCGGCAGGATCGAGCAACTGAGGCCACATGGTGCGTGAAGGAGAGTTGGTCATCAACCATAACACCCAGGTTCCTAGCAACCTTTGTCGGTGAGAGAGAGAGAGAGTCGATGCTTATAGAGAAGTTGTGTTGAAAAGATGGTTTTGCTGGTATAACCAGAAGTTCAGTCTTTGAGAGATTTAATTGAAGGTGATGCTCCTTCAACCAAGAGGATATGTCAGAGAGACACGACGATATCCGTGCAGAGATTGAGTTATCTTCAGGTGAGAATGACAGGTATAGCTGGGTGTCATCAGCAAAGCAATGGTAGGAAAAGCCATGTGAGTGGATAACCTGACCAAGAGAGGCAGTGTATATTGAGAAGAGAAGGGGACCCAGTACAGAACCCTGGGGAATCCCAGTGGATAGGGAGTGGGCTGAGGACAGCTGTCCTTCCCACGACACCTTGAACGAGCGCCCAGTGAGGTACGATCTAAACCATGACAGCACATTGTCTGAGATCCCCATGTTTGAAAGTATAGTTAGGAGGAAGTCGTGGTTGACCGTGTCGAAGGTGGCCGAGAGGTCCAGCAGAATGAGCACTGAGGACTGGCCTGCAGCTCTAGCAGTTTTCAACGCTTCAGTCACAGACAACAGAGCCGTCTCGGTAGAGTGTCCTCCAGATTGGTTCTGGTCCATGAGGTCATTCTGGGAGAGGAAGCCAGAGACCTGATTTAAAACTGCTCTCTCGAGTGTTTTAGAGAGAAAGGGTAGTAGTGAGACCGGTCTGTAGTTATCAACCTGGGCGGGGTTGAGAGAAGGCTTTTTAAGCAGTGGTGTCACATGTGCTTGTTTGAAAGCAGTTGGGAAAACACCAGAAGTTAAAGAGGCATTGATGGTGTGAGTGATAGCCGGAATGATTGCAGGTGCGATGGTTTGTAGTAAGTTTGAGGGAATTGGGTCAAGCGGACACGTAGTAGGACGGCTACGTGTTAGGAGAGCCAGTGTCTCGTTTTCAGTGAGAGAAGTGAATGAGGAGAGCGCAACGCCTTCGGTGGAGGGACACCGGGCAGTAGAGGATGTAGTAGGACTGCTACATGTTACATCAGTAAACTGGTTGCTGATAGCTGCCACTTTTCCAGTAAAGAATGAGGCTAGTGTTTCAGCAGTAAGGCATGTAGCCGGAGGAGGAGGAGGGTTCAGTAGTGATTTGAAAGTAGCAAATATTTTCCGGGAGTCTGTGAGGGAGCTGAATTTACTGTGATAAAATTCAGCTTTAGCAGTCGTGATGGTGGCTGAGAAGGAAGCCAGGAGCAGTTGGTAGTTTTTTAGGTCTGCTTGTTTTTGGTTTTTATGCCATTGTCTTTCGGCAGCTCGGAGTTCGGAACGTAGTTCCCTCAGTGAGTTATTTTTTAGCCATGGCTGCGGTTTGCTAGAGTTAATGGCTCGAGATGTAAGAGGACAGAGGTTGTCCAAACAGGAGCTTAGTGTGGAGCAGAGTGTATCGGTGGCATCATTTACATTAAGTGATGAAAATGAGCCTGGTGGGGGCATGTTGTCAGTCACCAGCGAGGAGAACTGGTCTGCTGAGATATCTCGTAAATTTCGGCGGAACGAGACCATCGTAGGAGTAGCCGTGGGTTTGTTCGAAATATGAATATTGAGTTTCATGAAGTAGTAATCCGAGAGGTGCAAAGGCGTGACAGTTAAAGAGTCGGTGTGACAGTTACGAGTGAAAATCAGGTCTAGATGTTTGCCAGCTTTATGTGTTGGAGGGCTGGGGACCTGCTCCAGTTCGAAAGACTGCATGAGGGATAGGAAGTCTGTGAAGCTGGTACTGTCATGGTAGATGTTCATATGCCCTAGAATGAGCATGGGACAATCTTGCTCAGGGATAGAAGACAGTAGCATGTCAAGTTCGTGTGTGAACTCGCCCATTTGTCCAGGAGGACGGTAGATAACAATAATGGCAAGTTTCGCTGGAGTATTAACCAGTGTGGCATGATACTCAAATGAACTGTATGAGTTTGCAGGTAGTAGTGGAGTATGTTTTAAGCCATTAGCGATTAATAGGCCAGTTCCACCTCCTCGTCCTGAGGGACGAGAAGTATGGGAGAAGGAGTAATTATTGGAAAGAGCCGCCGCAGTAACGGTGTTTTCAGGTTTGATCCAAGTTTCAGTCAGGGCCAGCAGTTGTAATGACTGATGATTCGCATAAGAGGCGATAAAGTCTGCTTTGTTAACAGCCGACTGGCAGTTCCATAGCCCAACAGAGAATGAGGTAGTAGTGGCCGTGGTTTGTTTTAGTGGCCGCAGGTTAGTATGGTCCTGGCGCCTGTGTGTGTTTTTTCACCTTCTGTGAGTACCGGAGATAACAGGAATGTGATGGGAGCACATTTTAGGAGGCAGTAGGACGGGCTGCCTTGTCGGTGGCCTTGCTCGGTGGACTCGCGCAGGTAGACTCGCAGGTCTTTACCTGCAGGTAGACTCGCAGGTCTTTACCCGCAGGTAGACTCGCAGGTCTTTACCCACGTTGGTCTTCACACGAGAGGGTCTTCACACAACAGCTGACGCCTCGGCGAGTGTGAGTGACGAAATAGGACTCTAGATTGCGCACAGCTGCGGGCGATATAGGAAATCAGCGCCACCAGACTCTCTTTTAAAGCCGTGAGTAACGCCCCCGAGGTCCGCAGACAGAGAAAGTGTGAATGAGGGGGTTTGCCACGCCCCGCTCTAACGCAACTCGCCCAACCTTGTCCGAAAAGCGCGCTAAAAAGCGCGTTTGCTGTTGCTGCTACAGCGTAGCTGAAGTGAAAGTAAAGTAAAAGAGTAGTCTGGTGTAGCTTGAAGTTCCTGTTAGCCCTGCTAGTGTGCCCTTGTCAAATCAGTTTGAAAATTCGGCATTGCATTTACTCTATGTGGCATTAAGGCATTTGGGACGTAGATTTAAAACATTTAGTTCTTCTTCCAGCATAGACATTTTTAAGGATCCTTAGACACCCTGACTGTATACTGTAAATGACGGAAATCAAAAGCTCAATTTAAAGGGGCTGATATGTGTTGTTCTACTGTGATAGAAAATATCTGATCATATTTATTTAACCCTTGTGTGGTGTTCATATTTTTGTTACTCGTTTACTTTGTTACTTGTATTTAATTCAGCAAAATTAAGCTTTTTTTTACATTAAAGTGCTTTACACATGCTTGCTTCACCTAAATTGCAAGCAATATAAACAGCTTACATGGTTAATATTTGCCCTTTACCTTTCTTATGTTACATTTCTTTCAAAAAGTGCAACTCTTTTTTTTTATTAGTTTTTTAATAAAATGTAAAAGAAAATGAATTAAACTCAAGATATGAGTAGAAAATTTGTTTAGTTCCAAATTTACAAATGAAGCAATGTTTATTAGCCCTTGGCCAAACATACTGTATGTAATATAAATGTGTGGGGGGGGAGGGGGTGTACAGTGTGTGTTTGTCGAAAATGTGTTTTGATATATGTTTCTCACAAAAAATGAGCCAATGCCAATGAGTTTGAGTTAGAAAAAATATTTTTTAGTATTATTTGATGAACAATGAAAACGGGTCCCACAGACCCGAACACCACACAAGGGTTAAATACAGTTATCTGGGTGTGTTTGGGTTTTAAAGTTTGTCTGCTTGAAGAAACGTACAGTCAGTCATACTGAATGGATTGTGTTCTGCATCAGTTTGACAGATTGTGCTCTGAGTTACTGCAGTAAAGTATCGTCAGTAAGCTCATAATCACACTCAGCATTCCAGCTGAATCCGCACTACCTAATATAACATTCCTCCTCAGGAGAGTCAGTGTGAGCGGTGTGTGTGTGTGCGTGTGCGTGTGTGTGTGTGTGCTGATTTGTACTAGTCTGGAGTGATTAAATGTTTGGCAGCTCTCACAGAAAGCGAGAGATGTGTGCTATTGGGTTAATACAGTATTAGTGCAGTATGAATCAACAGAGCACAAACCACTGGGGCATCTCTCTCTCTATCTCTCTCTCTATCCATTTCTCTCCCCCTCTCTCTCCCCCTCTCTGTATCTCTCTCTCTATCTCTCTCTTCCTCCCTCTTTTCTTCTCTCTATCTCTCTGTCTTTCTCTCTCTATGTCTCTCTTCATCCCTTTCTTCTCCCTTCTCTCTATCTCTCTCTCTTTCTCTGTATGTCGCTCTCTTCCTCCCTTATTTCCTCTCTCTCCCTCTATATCTCTCACTGTATGTTTCTCTCTTCCTCCCTCTCTTTTTCTTTCTCTCTCTCTCTCTCTCTCTCTGTATGTCTCTCTTCCTTCCTCTCTCTCTTCCTCCCTCTTTTCCTCTCTCTCTCTCTCTGTACGTTTCTGTCTTCCTCCCTCTCTTTTTCTTTCTTTCTCTCTATCTGTCTCCATCTCTCTCTCTGTATGTCTCTCTTTTCCTCTTTCTTTCTCTATCTCTCTTCCTCTCTCTCTCTCTGTATGTCTCTCTTCCTTCCTCTCTTTTTCTCTTTCTTTTCCTCCCTCCTTTCCTCTCTCTATCTCTCTGTCTTTCTCTCTTTATCTCTCCTCCTATCTCTTTCTATCTGTCTTTCTCTCTCTATCTCTCTCTTCATCCCTTTCTTTTCCCTTCTCTCTTTCTCTCTCCCTCTTTTTCTGTGTCCTCCCTTATTTCCTCTCTCTCCCTCTATATCTCTCTCTGTATGTTTCTCTCTTCCTCCCTCTCTTTTTCTTTCTCTCTCTCTATCACTCTCTGTATGTTTCTCTTTTCCTCTCTCTCTTCCTCCCTCTTTTCCTATCTCTCTCTCTATCTGTCTTTCTCTCTCTATGTCTCTCTTCATCCCTTTCTTCTCCCTTCTCTCTATCTCTCGCACTCTTTCTCTGTATGTCGCTCTCTTCCTCCCTTATTTCCTTTCCCTCCCTCTATATATCTCTCTGTATGTTTCTTTCTTCCTCTCTGTTCCTCACTCTCTACTTCCCTCTCTGTCTTTCTTTCTCTCTCACTTTTTCTCTGTGTGTCTCTCTCTTCATCCCTCTATCTATCTTTTTCTCACCATCTTTCTCTATCTCTCTCCCTCTTTCTTGCCATTACATTAAAATCATTTGCTTAATATCGTTCAGGTCAAACAAACACAAAAACAGCTCTGACCAATCAAGCCATCGACTGACTCCACAGGACCTCTGAGGGTGTCTGTTGATCTGGTACCAGGATATATGTTTAGCAAAAGATCCTTTTAAGTCCTGTAAGTTGTGAGATGGACAGGACCTCCATAAGCATCCATGAGGCTTGGGCACCCGTGGACCTTGTTGCAGGTTCATTCGGTTGGAGCACTTTTGGTAGGTACTGACCAATGCATACAGAAAACACTCCACAAGACCTGCCTGATGTTCTAGATATGTTCTGGCATCTGGTAGGTTTGTTCCACACGAAAATTATACAGCAGAAAACTAAAAATAAATGTTTCATATTACAGTTTTTTTCCACATTGTGTACACACAAAATGTGGAACTATGCACACAAATCCAAAAACATGACACTCATGTGTTGACGTGACTCCAAACTGCTAAAATCTAAACACAGTTCCATAAGTTCTCACTCAAATATCATTCTAAATCACAGCTTTGCAAATCACTAAAGACAAATTTCATCATTTAATACACCTTGGTCACCTAAGAATCACTGACCTTCTAATATATAAATGATGAATACATTTTTGTTACCTCTTTGTATGTGAACTGATTTTCCTCGTCATGTTTATCATTGTATTTACATAAGTGAAAATAGTTTTCCAACAAACTACATGCAGTAAAAATGGCATATACATATACTATAAGGCACCAAATAAATATTAACAGAAAGCCAACATATTTCCATGGACTTGTATGCATTTGAATTTGTACAGTGGCCTCATAAAGTCAAAATCAAACCAAATACTTCTGATAACAGTGCTCTGAATTCATCTTGTCAGTGTTTATTTGATGCTCTGCAGGAGAGGAGCATATAAATAGCTGTGTGTGTTGTTTTGGTGGAAGGAATCAGTTTTGCGAGAGATTTTTGGAGTATTAACAAAGCAGTTAATCATTTTCAGTTTGTGTTTAGAGTTTTGAGAAACTGAGCCAAGTTTCTAGAAATGCGTTTAAACATTTGGGGAAAACTGTAAAAACGTGTTTTAGTAGCAAATCAGACAGTCTTTACCCTGACTCCTTCTCTCACTTTGTTAAGGCTGGTGTTGAGAGCAGTGTTGCCCACTTTTCATTCCCCTCTAGCAACAAATCTAGTGATGTTTAGAACAAACCTACAGCCACTTCCACTCAGGAGAAGTGATAAACCCGGCTATAAGTGTCAGCATCTCCTCTGATCCGGGAGATAAACAGCACACAGACACAGAGCTGTGCATCTCCAGTGCTGCCAAAGCTCAGCCACTGATCTACTGTCTGCTCCTCCTTTACCTTTATATCATTCCATCAGTCCAGTTCACACACTCTCTCTGCTCGCCACCTCACACACATCTGCATTCACTTCTTATCCTGACTTTATGTAACATTAATAGAGCACATATTAATAGCTCTACATTTAAAATATGCATTAATATACAGTGGCGTGAAAAAGTATTTGCCCCCTTTCAGATTTTAATTTCACTACTAACCACAGCCAGGCCTGATTACTGCCATTGTGACAAAGTGTATTTTTGTCAGTTTTGTCTCCTTAAAAGATATACTTAAATAGCTGCAGAAATGTTAGGGGTGTACTTTTTTTACACTTTTGTGATACACTGTATGTCAGGGGTATTTAATTAGAATTCAGTTCGGTCCAGTTACAGAAAATTTCGCCAGGCCAAGGTCCGGACCAAGGTCGCCGTTTTTAATTTGCGTTATGATTCAGTATTATATACTGTATACTGAAGAAGCCTGTCAGTGTTTTGTGTAATCAACAACTGAAAGACAAAACAAATTACACATACTAGTATATTTAAACAATATATATTGTTTTAAATAGACCTGTCACAATAATTACATTATCAACCTATCATTAAATAAATGGAAACACCCTGTGTCATGGTCAGAACAGAATAGCAGACAAGCGCAGATACTGATAAAAACAATATACGTTTATTATAAGAATAAACAGATGTAATCAGGGTCGATACAGAAACAAGGGTGATCACCAGTAGACAGAGCAATGAA
Source organism: Astyanax mexicanus (assembly GCF_023375975.1). Taxonomy (NCBI): domain Eukaryota; kingdom Metazoa; phylum Chordata; class Actinopteri; order Characiformes; family Acestrorhamphidae; genus Astyanax; species Astyanax mexicanus. Next base: position 6,768,570 of record NC_064413.1, read on the forward strand.
GACAAAACCATACCATAAACGAGAGACAGTCCAGAGTTCATACACAAACAATCCAGTATCAGAGGTAATCCAAGAGGCAGTAGTGAAAGCACAGTCCAGGTCATACACAAACATTCCAATATCAAAGGCAGAGGCAAGAATCGGCGTCGAGAAAACAAAACAAAGGTCATACACAAAGTAAACTGAGACAAGAGATAAGTAACGCGTTGTACGAGGATAACCTACAATACGCGGCGTGGTAGTCTGTTTGGCGTGCACCTTTATAGTGCCAGTAATCAGTATTCGGGACTTCCTGGAGGAAGCAGGTGAGGTGTCACGTGATCAGGTGAGTGTGTGATGTCAGCGGGTGGTGCATTCTGGGTAGTGTAGTTGTTAACCTGAGAACCTCCGTTAGAGCTGGGTGTGGAAGGGACAGAGGAGCTAACAGCACCAGACGTGACACCCTGAATAATTTAACTTATTGAGTCTATTAATGTGAATCTGTGTGTTCACTTTGTTTCAAAATGATATCTTTATTCTATTTTATTTTATTTATATTAGAATTAGGCCTGCCTGTCATGATAATAATTACATGAATGATTAATCATACTATATATAGAGAAATGTTTGCTGAACTTGGCCAAAATATCATCATTTTTTTAAAACAGCAGTTTTATTTTATTTAACATTATTACTGTATCAGGCTTAATTATGTTGTGGGTTAAACTGATGGGGGAAGTTGCCAATGCTTTTTGTCCTCTGGGGGTTGCCGTAGTTTTGAGGTAGGGTTGTTTCGGGAGTAAAGAGAGAGAGCGTGCCTGCGAGCGAGGGAGTTTTTAATTTTCTTGCTGAGGAGTTCTGATCAGGTGGAGTAAAGTGGAATATTTTGCACTCTTGTCTCGGTTGTTTCTCTTTAATTCCTTCAAGTAACACCAGTACTAGTATGTTTTTTTAAACGTAGTATTTTAATGTTTTTTTTCTGGTGCGCATCATCTGTATTCTCATCTTTCCTCACTTTATTCTCCGACTTCTCACCGCCTGTTTTGCCTGTGTGGCTCCGCGCTCTCGCATCTGCACAGATCTGATTGGCAGAGGAGAGCGTTTGGTGATCTTACAGCACACGTGATTGGTCTGTGAGTTTACTGTGCTGTAAAGCACGTGAACCATATAGACAATAAACGTTCCGGTGCTTTAAATGAACACGGTCAGAATTAAATCCTTCTCAGTAGTTTATCGGTTACACAGACAGTACATACAGCAGGGGTCACTAATAGGCGGACCGCGGTTAGTGACCCCTGCTGTATGTACTGTCTGTGTAATACTGAACAAAAAAGCGGTCATTCTGAATAAGAAGAAGAAGAAATGAAGAAGGGTTTTACAGTATTTTACATCGAGCGCATCAGTGTTCAAATAGTTCTTATAAAAAGTTTCTTCATATGATTTGGTTTGTGTGTCATCTGAAAAAAAAATGAGAAGAGATAACGTTGTTTTGAATGTAAAGTTTCAATTTGCAGGAGAATTGAAGGGTTTTCGCACATTGTGTGTGCGTTTGTGTGTGTGTTTTTTTATTCGTGTGTATAGTTCTGAGTGTATGAGGCATGCTTTCAAAAATGTGTGTAAACAATCGAGAAAAACTGTTAACAATTCTGCAAAGAAGAGTGGAGCCAGAATTCCTCCACAGAGATGTGAAAGACTCGTTGCCAGCCATCAGTAAAGCTTGACTGCAGTTGTTGCCGCCAAGGGTGACACAAATAAGTTATTGTGTTTAGAGAACAAACACTTTTTCACACAGGGCTAGATTGCTTTGGATATTTTTTTTTCCTTTAATAAATAAAATCAGCATTTAAAAAGTTATTTTTATAATTATTTAGGTTATACTTGTCTGATATAAAGATTGGTTTGATTGGTTCTAGATTCTAGATTTTTGATTACCACTGATACCACTTAGCAACACCATAGCAACCACTTAGCAACACCATAGCAACACCTTATAAACCACTTAGCAAGACCATAGCCACCACCAGGGACACCATAGCAACACCTTATCAACCACTTAGCAAGACCATAGCAACAACCAGGGACACCATAGCAACACCTTTGCAACCATCTAGCAACCACTTAGCAACACCATAGCAACCACATGGGATACCACCATAGCAAACAGCTACCTTTAAACTGCCCAGAGTCTGCCACTGAATTTTTGATTTAAATTTGAACATCCCATCACATGAAATTACCTGGAAAGGAAAATAATTTTGATTATATATTGATGATCTTTGATGTTTTAGGAGATGTATTCAGGATTCTTACTTAAGCTTAATTATAACACGGTAAGTTCCGACCCTGTAATCTGATTGGCTAAGAGGCGTTCGATGAGTGCCGTTATCAGCCGGTAATGCACTTTAACTGAGAATGTGGGTTTAGACACATTTGGAGAGATTTGGAGAGATTGGTGAATTGGTGGAACGCAAATCTGGGTATCAAACCCACAACCTTGGTCCAGTGATCTAACCAGGGGTGTTGCTAGCCTTTTATTAAAGTGACTCAAGCACCCCTTAAATGAGTTCCAACACCCCTAAGAGTGAAAGCTATGTTAATAAAAAAGTTTTTTTTTTTTTTTTTTTTTTTATCCAGTAGTGTTTCTGATAAGCTAAAAATGTTCAAATCCAAGAAACTATTTATTTTTCACTGTGAACATACTGTACCTCTGAATAAAAAAAGATCGATTTTTAAACAAGTGTTTTAAAGCAGGGTTTCTCAACCGGGGGCCGCAAAGCACCCTCTAGGGGTCCGTAGACTCATCCTCAGAGGGAGAATGTATTCTGTAGTGAGCACTTTAAATCAGGGGTCTCAAACTCGTGGACAGCCGGCCATTTGCGGCCCGAAGAACAATATTTTGTGGGCCACTATACTTAAAATTAAATGTTTGTTAGTGCATCAGGACTGCAAGAAAGACGCACCCTCTCCCCGTTCACCAGCACAGCGCATCCTATTCATTTCAATAGAGAGAGCCGCTGCATGAGCGCGGCCCCGCCCTCCGCCCTCCGCCCTCCGCCCTCCGCCCTCCGCCCTCCGCCCTCCGCCCTCTGTATAGTTCATGTACTATATTTGGAAAGCCTAAATCCCAGTTTAGGCTAAAGTTATGGTAGCAAGAGTTTATTATACTCTGTTTTTTGTATATTTTATTATGATTATTATTACTATTATTAATATTAGGGGCCCTTGACACTTTCAAGTTGTAAACAGGTGGTCCGTAAGGTAGAAAAGGTTGAGAACCCCTGTTCTAAAGGATAAGCATGTCTTTCATGTTGCAGATTTCTTTTAATAGGGTACATTTTGGAAATTGCAACGTGGAAAATGCACCCGTTTCATAAGAGCGACTCCCATACTGACACACACACTCCTGTCTTTGAGTTGTGGTTCGCTGTTCGAAAATTCAGAACAGACTTCACTGCTGACCACACTGGCCAACACCGTCGTGACTCACTGCACCGGCTAACAAACAAAGAGAGAGAGAAAGAGAGAAAGAGAGAGAGAGAGAGAGAGAGAGAGAGAGAGAGAGAGAGGATGGGTAAGAGTGGAATGTATAGAACATAGCTAAGAGGCGACAGGCAGCTGTACAGTAGAGCTGAATGGGCCAATGGGGTCACCCCTAACAGTCATAATATCATAATAAAGGGCGTAAAGGAGGGCAGACGGAGGGGGGTTATGGGGGTCAGGGCCAGACAAAGGTTACACAACTTATTATGCACCCCTGCTCCGGCCCCGCCCCCCCGCGCTTTTGTTAGCAGTGACGATAGCTTGGCAGCACGAAGCTCAATGCAGCACAACAACACACACACACACACACACACACATCCCCACACACACACACTCAGATGCAGGGCATGCTTATGTAAAGTGACCATCACTGATTGTAACGTGCAACCACACACACACTCTCTTAAACACACAGCAGAGTCTGAACAAGTAAAAGCATCCCCAGCTAACAATTTTTTTTATTTTTATTTAATGTTTTTAAACGTAACGTGGTAACGTTGCTGCAACATCACTGGTTTTACAGTTTAATCAATCAACCATTTTTATGTCACATGTTGTCAGAATGCTCCAGAAACACTATTTCTGTAACTTTACAGTACCGTAATTGAAATTTTAAATATAAATTAATATAAATATACATTTTAAAAATTTTAAGTTGCAAATTCAAAAGAGAAAAAATATATAGCAAATATATTTTTTGATATACTTGGTAATATTATTATCCTTTGCAGTTATTTATATATGTATATATATATATATATATAATTATTATTGTGGATTGTGGATTTTGCCAGTCTTTGCTTTTATTTTTGTGTTTTAGCAGAAAAATCCCCCAAAAATCCACAGAAAATTCACAAAAACACAAAAATAAAAGCAAATACTGGCAAAATCCAAACTTAAATAATTTTCAAATAACTGCAAAGAATAATAAAGTAACCAAGTATATAAAAAAAATTGATGTGCTATATATTTTTTCTTTTTTAAATATGCAACATACAATTTGTCTTTTTGATTTTTTAAATTTTGTCTGCATTTGTCTGATTTTTTTTTTTATGTAAAACTTTTGGCACAAAATTCACTCCATACCTTTCTGGAAACTTTTCAAAACATTGCTAAACATTCTTATAGCGTTCTCTGTCAGGTCTCAGCCAGTTCCTGAACTCTATCTACTGTATTTATTCACTCTAAAAAAAAAAAAACAACAGTCCTACATAATCCTAAAAATGGGTTCCTTGTATGGATGCACCAAAATGATTTTTTTGCCAGCAGCATTAGCATTAGCTGTGGTTAGTGCTAGTAAATGCTACCTGAGAGCAGAGCTACACTGAGGAACCCTGAGTGATGAGGTAAGCCAGGGTGATATTAGCAATCTGAGAGGCGAAAGCTCAGTATTAGCAGCTAATGCTAACACTGCTCCAGCTTTGGTGCTGGAAACTCGGCAAACTGAAACTCTTGTATCACGCTGTACTTCAGCAAAGTGGCTTTACTGCTCCTTAATACCTGACTGGTAGAATTTATATATAAGGAGCACTGGATTATAAGGCACATTGACGATTTTTGGGAGAATTAAAGGATTTTAAGTGCACCTCATAGTATGAAAAAATACGGTACTCAGTTACCCACTTCTTAGGTCAGGTTCCACCTCTTTTCCAACTGCCGCTGCTGCAACATCACTGGGTATCCAGCAATGCAGTCGGAAGAAAGCGCAGCAACCCAGCTCTGATACATCAGCTAACAGACACCTGTGCTGACCAACATTACACTAGGAGGGACTAAAAAGCAACCAAACATTTTAACAACATCCCAACAAAGAACAATACATTTACCCTTAAGTTGTGTGTGAAGAGGTAGAGTTGGTATACAGTGAATAGCCCTATTTGAGTAATGATCTAATCCATATTATGGCAGGAACTACTCAACTAAATAAAGAAAAAATACTTTAAGAAATAAAGGTCAGTCAATCTGAAAAATTTCAAGAACTTTGAAAGTATCCTCAAGTGCAGTCACAAAGACCATCAAAAACATTATGATGAAACAGGCTCTCATCACCTAAATGCTTTACAGTGTTTTGGTTTGTTGTGGACCAACACCAGCAGATGACATGGCTCTCCAAACCATCACTGACCATCAGTAAATTTTGCATTTCCCAGAAAATCTTACAGCACTTCATGCTTCCCTCTGCTGACCACTTTTATGGAGATGCGGATTTCATTTTCCAGCAGGACTTGGCACACTGCCCACACTGCCAAAAGTACCCATTGGTCTGATATGATATTCTAATTCACACTGATTGTTGTGTTTTTATTGGCTGTAAGCCATAATCATCAACCATAAAAAATAGACATTTAAAATAGATCACTCTGTGTTTAATACATCTATATAATATATGAGTTTCATCTTTTTAACTGAATTAACTGAATTATTAATAAATTTATTAATAAGTCCTCCAAAGAGGGAGGATGGTGGTAGGCCAAAAAATAATAAATTAAACAAAAAATATATAATTCATATATAAATTGTTAGAGTATTTTAAAGGTCTAGTGAATTTTACTGAAACATACAGTACAAAATGCAGATTTAAATACGCATGTCATTTTGTAATATCTATACATAATGTAGCTTCAGATCAGATGGGGAGCAGCTTTTACAGCTTCAGAGATCTCATTCCACTGAGCATCACACTATTTAAACTACCTACTCTACTGTTCTGGGGTCAAAGTGGGGTTTTGGAAAACTCTCAGTCCAGGATAGGAACAAGCTGATCCAGACAGTTAACCAAGCCAATTAAATATCATTGGAGGAAATCAGTTGTCACTACAGAACCTATACAGTCCATCCATAACAAAAAAGGAAACTCAGGTCTATAATAACTCTACCCATCCTTTACACCTTTACCCATCATTTCAGCTCCTCAGTGGACTCAATTATCTACTAGATAAGAAAAATGGGTACAAAATCATTTGTTTCTTCTTCTGTGAATATTCTGAATAAGAACATAACATGTAATTCCCCTGCATAGTCTGTGTGCATTTCTTATTTATGTGGACTTCCAAAATCAATTTTCCATTTAATGTAAATTTAATGTAAATTAAAGTTCTTATCTTATCTTATCTTATTTTATCTTATCTTATTTTATCTTATCTTTTGGGGAACTGGGTCCTGATGTTGTAAATTCCTCAGGAACGAAGCAGCTCACACCAACCGCGCTCGTACTCTCTGTGTTCATATCTCAACCAATCTGTTATGCAGTGGGTAGGGGTGGGCAATATGGCCCTAAAATAATATATTCCAGTTTTTTTTTGTGGTAAATATATTCATGGACATATTTTATTATTAAGAATACACTGCTGCAATAAAATAAATGTAAAAAAAAAAACATTTCGCAGAAGCAAAGAAAACTGTAAATCTTTGTCTAAAAAACAGTAGTTTATCAAGTCTGCCATCTGCAATAAAACAATATTAAAGTGCAGAATATTTAGTGCATGAAAAACACTAAACAAATAAACAAAACATAAACAATAAAGGCTGCTGTTCTCATTTATAAAATCACAGTATTACTGTGTACGATACAATATGGCACACTCCTACACTGTAAGTCTGGATAAGAATGTATTTATCAAAAATAATATATTACATATCAAGATATTTTTGTGGCAAATATATTCTTGAAGCTATTAAAAAGCGATTAAAATATTTTAGTACTAGTTTTAGTACTAATTAAAAATACACTGCTGCAATAAAATAAATGTTATTTAAAATATATATATATATATGTTGTTTTACTTGTAAGCATAACCGTTTTAAACATTCTGTAAAAATCTGTAAAGTCTGCCATCTGCAATTTAAAAAATATTAAAGTGCAGAATATTTAGAGCATGCAAAAAAAAAATAATATATATATATATATATAAACAATTAAGACTGTTGTTATTTATAAAATCACAGTATTACTGTGTAAGATACAATATGGCACTTTCCTACACTGTTTGAATAAGTTGAATTTACTTAAATATTTTGAAGCAATTTGTTGCCTACTTGTTTGTAAGTAATTTTTCTTAAAACCTTTAAAATTAGTAGGCCTACATTGTAGTTAATTTAATTCAATTTAACTTTATTTAGTCTTCTTAAGCGCTGTACACAGCACCCAGCACACAGTCAACACAGAGTCAGCAGATCAGAAAACGATGCTTGCTCTTAGAGCCTACAACAAAGAGACCAGGCAGTTAATCATAATATATGATCTACAAGTTTTCCTAGAGGGTCGCCTGAGGGGAACGACTACACACTGACGGTGAGTGTCAGAAACTCGGGTACACATACTGCACCTTGTGCCAAAAGCCAAGTAAAATTTCAGCAGACTAAACTTTCAACAGTTATTCTAATCAAATGATTCAATTCTAAAGTTATCCTCGTTTGAATGTACAGTATATATGTGTCTGCAAACGCTTATTTACTTGCTTAGTTGCAAGAAAAAAGCATGGAATTCTGCATGAATCGGTCATTAAATGTTTTCTGATCTTCATTCAAGTCACAACAATAGACAAACACAGTCTGCTTAAACTGATACCACACAAAATACAACAGACTTTTTCTTGCAGCTTTAACTCAAAACAGCTGAGTAATGTTTGGAAATATCCAATTTTAAATAAAACAGATTTTTGAAGACCGCAAATGGAGGGTTTATGGTGCAGCGGTGTGTTGGGGATTTTGGTGGAGTTTCCCTTTGGGGTGTCCAGGCCTCATTTAAACCCATCAGAACTCTAAACACATGCTGGCAGATAGATAGAAGCCTATAGAAGAGTTACTATGGGTGGGCATGTGCAATACACACACACACACATACACACACACCTCTCTCTTAACACGTGGATGCACACTTAACACACACACACCTTCTGCCACCCACAATCTCCTGCACACACACACACACACACTCCGACACACACATATAGCCCAAGTAGTTCCTGACCTTCTTCAGCTGAGGCGGGCCGGAGCCAGAGGAGCAGAGAGAGCAGGATTCTCCACATTTCTGTCAGTCCAGTCCAGCAGCAGAGTGAGGAGAGGTAGAAGCCATGAGCGAGCGAGAGAGAGAGAGAGAGAGAGAGAGAGAGAGAGAGAGAGAGAGATACACACAGAGAGAAGAGAGCCGGATAGAAACTGAAAAACTGACAGAGAGAGAGAGAGAGAGAGAGAGAGAGGGAGAGAGAGAGAGAGAGAGGAGGGGATGGAAGGAGGAGTCTGTCTGAGCTTTTTATTTCAGATTAGAGAGAGAGAGAGAGTAGAATGTGGAGGGGGAGGAGAATAACATGCACGATGATGATGATTATGACTGAGAAGTCAATGAGAGACTATGAAAGAGAAAGAAAAAAGAGAGAGTGAGAGAGAGAGAGAGAGAGAAAGAGAGAGAGACATAGCAGAAGCATGAATGAAGGAGGAGAAGGAAGGAATTAAGGAACGAGTTGGGCCGGTCATGACAAAAACTGTCTAGACACGTAGAACACACACACACACACACACACACACACACACACACACACACACACACACACACACACACACACACACACACACACACACTTCTGAAAGATGCAGTGAGCAGGCAGAGGCTGGAACAGGGTGGCATATTATTCCCTGTTACTGGAATCAGGAATCAGGATTTTGGGAATTTCAACTACACAATTCCAGGCCCAGTCTTCAGATCTCTCTCTCTCTCTTTCTCTCTCTCTCTCTCTTTCACACACACACACACACACACACACACTTCTGATACAGTGAGCAGACAGAGGTCTGGAATCCGGATTTTGGAGAATTTTAGCAACACAATTCCAGGTCCATCATTCAGATCTCTCTCTCTCTCTCTCTCTCTCTCTCTATCTCTCTCTCTATCTCTCTCTCTCTCTCTCTCTCTCTCTCTCTCACACACACTTGTCACTGTCTCTGAAAAAAAAGTGATGGTTATACTATGCCACCTGCTGGATATTACCTAATACTGCAACTGCACTTTAAATACAGGGACTGCAGCTCAACAGTGTTGTTGGTGTTGTAGAGGTTTCGGTTGCTACACTGTGCTATATAGGTGGTTGACCAGGTGTTGCTATGGGTTGATGAGTTGGCTGCTGAGGTGTTGATAGGATGTAGAAGTTGGTTGCTGAGGTGAAGAAGCTCAGAGATTTGAGAGATTTGAGATTTGAGTACAATCCAGTGTCTGAATTGTAAAGTGGAGTTGGAACGTGATTTTGAGAGCACTATAAATCATCATGACTCATTTATATATACTAAATATTGCTGCATACTGCAAGAGATAAATGTCCCAAAATGCATCACGAGTCTCACTACTTACTAAGCAGCCAAGCAACAAAATGGATGGCGAGCCACCAGTTGTTGCCAGATTGTTACATTATACACTGCCTGGCCGAAAAATAAATTAGTCGCCCCCTGGATTTAACTAAGTAAATGATGTGGGGTTGATGCTGCAGTTGGTCTGCAGGTCTAGATTCAGCAACAGTATGTGCTGAAAGAATGAGGTCAGCTGACTACCTGAATATACTGAATATAGACCAGGTTATTCCATCAATGGATTTTTTCTCCCTGATGAACAAGGCCATATTCCAAGATGACAATGTCAGGATTCAGGGAGCATGAGATCATCATTTTCACACATGGATTGAGAGAGTTCACCACAGAGTCCAGATCTTAACCTCATTGAGAATCTTTAGGATGTGCTGGAGAAGACTTCAGTGGTCAGACTCTACCATCATTAATGCTGCTGCAAGATCTTGGTGAAAAATTAATGCAAAACTGGATTGAAATAAATCTTGTAACATTGCAAAAGCTTACTGAATCAATGTCAGTGAATGTGTTCTGCAATCAAAGCTAAGCTAAATCAAAGGTAAATGTGTTTCAATGTGCCAAAATGCAGAGAAAACCCTCTAAAGATAAAACAACTGATGTCCAGTATATATTAACTTAAGATGAGCTGGGTTTAGAGTAAATCTGATGCTTTTAAACTTTTTAACCGTATTTTCAGCACTATAAGGTGCATTGTATTATAAGACTCACTATTAGTAAACCTCTATTTTCTGGTCTATTTTTATACAAAAGGCACACTGAATTATAAAGCGTATTTTAAGAGACACTATAAGGAACTTCTAATTCAGCAGGTCTTGCTGTAGTGTGGTGGTGGGGGGGGGGGATAGCTAGCTAAGTTAAGTAAAGCTATGCTAAGTAAACAAAAAAACTGTAATAAAAAAATACTTTCTTTTTAAGTTAAACAAGTGCTGAATGTTAATCTACACAGACTTCTCTCCTGAAAACGGTTTATTTGGAAGAGTAATGCACTTCCATTTATTTACAGTTAGCTTAGAATACTGAATTTCTGCAGCACTAAGGCTGGAACATTAGCATTAGCAGCTAACTGCTCCAGCAGTGCTAGCTGGGGTTAGGAGCAGGCTACAGGCTGATAATACTCACCTTATAGTGCGAACAATACGGTAATCTGAATGATTGATCGAGATATCTACAAACACAAAATATCTATGAACATTACTTTCATGTTTATTGAGGTACTGGTGTTTTTCTTTTAATGTAAAATGGCTCATTTTAGCCATCTTTTATCATTGACCAGTGGCAAAGCCAAAAATTCAGTTATATATGTTATATGGCAGACACAACACAAATATTATGAGAATAAAACTGTAGATTAGAACCAAGGATTTTAAAAACAGACAAAATCTGTAAACAAGTACTTCTTTATTTATTTATAATGAACATACAAAACGTAAAAATGATAAAACATGAAAAAATATAAAAAATAGTCACCTATTATATATGATAACCCAAATATATTATTTTAAGTGAACCAAAAACTTTAAGTTAAGTTAATCATTTTTACAGAACTGTTTAACCTTGACTGATGCATGTCAATAATCTCATTTCATGTATTTTGGCTCATTCAAAAGGCAATACGATTAAATAAAACTCATCTCATCTCAACATATGATTTGATATAAAAATGTACAATAAAGTATAATGTTAAAGTATCAGTATTAGTTTGAACTGACAAAAGCACAACATTCTTTATATCATATTTTAATTATCTAACTATATCTACACTGTGTCTGCACACTGACATGCCAAAAGTCATGAGACAGCAGTATGTAATGTGATCCATAATTGCTACCTCAAGAGACAGATACCTGTAAAAGTTGGGAGATGAGGAGATAAAATGTGGTGAGAGAAGTGAACACTGGCCGCTGTGCTCATGGCAAGGTGAGGTGTATTATGGAAATTGAAGAGAGGTCTGATTGATAGTAGGTAGAGATGGATGGGACTTTCTATTTCCGGAGTTGTGCCGGTGTTTTTAACAATCTTTGATCCACAGTGTCATGTGTGCACCGAGATAACTTCATAGAGGGCATTAGCATCCACAGTGTACTGTATAGTGTGTGTCGGTGATATCCACAGATCACTGCAGCATTCTTTAACTTCCATCTGACATGGCAAAGTCATGGTGAGTGGGGTTAATCTGCTGTAATTGTGATATAACACCTTTAACACAGTAAAAAAGATAAATACCCCAATTTCAAAAAAAGGTGGGATGCTGTGTAAAATGTAATTAAAAGTGCAAAATAAGAACACAGTGATTTCCGGTACAATATCATAACAGATTGTATTTAATGCAGTTCTTTCTGAGGGCCCAACCATAACCAGCATCCAATACTGACCACCGCCCTCGTCTCTCACACACAGGGATTTCTCTGTCTAATAGTCTCATATTTTATTTGCTGTATGGTAAATAAAATATGAGACTATTAGGGACCTATGAAATAAATTTTTATTTATTTTTGGCAAATCCCATTTTATTTTTGAGGTTTTTAATAGTACTGCTAATATAATTAATTACATGCACTATAATTTAAATGGATCACATTTTTTTATTTCTAATTTTTCCCATTTTCTCCCCAATTTACATGGCAAATTACCCAACCCACTCATTACTACTCCCCCTATCACTAGTAATGCCCCAACACATCAGGAGGGTGAAGACTAACACATGCTTCCTCCGATACATGTGAAGTCAGCCACCGCTTCTTTTTGAGCTGCTACAGATGCAGTATTGCCGAGCAGCATCACAGCGCACTCGGAGGAAAGCGCAGCAACTCGGTTCCGATACATCAGCTCACAGACGCCCTGTGCTGTGGACATCACCCTTTGGAGTGATGTGGGGAGAGAGCGCCATCTACCCACCTGGAGGGAGCAGGGCCAATTGTGCTCCCTCTGAGCGCCGGCAGCTTGATAGCAAAGCTGCATTAGTGGGGGTTCGAACCTGCGACCTCACGCTCCTAGTGGCAGCACTTTAGACCGCTGGACCACTCAGTGCCAATGGATCACATTTAATCACAATTATCATTAAAGTATTTTAAACTGTAAAATTCATTTGAGAATTAGCTAAGAAGTATCAATGAATAAATGAATAACTGGCATAAATTTAAAATCTCCCTGTAATTAAACATCAGTCAGTAACAGATGCTGTAAATACTGTATATCTCTAGGTCTAACAACACTAGACCAATGTATTATAGCTACACCTTTATTAACCTAAACATTACAAAACTATACATTTATTTGCATTTTACACAGTGTCTCAACCTTTATGGAACTGGGGTTGTACAACCTAAGATAAATTATTAAATTATCATTAGTATTCAAATCATATCATAAATATATATGACAATCATATCTTAAATAATAAATATCAATATATTAAATGAAAAGTAAGGTGCAACATTTCATAAGAGTGCTGGACCAGATTCACTACAGTTCCCACAATTACATGTTGTTATGCCTATTTTTTTGTTATGCATATTTTGTTTCCATGATAATCCCACAAAACTTGGCAAATAAATGTATTTTAAATGTATTTTATTGGATTTTAATGTGATAGACCAAGACATGGCCATCCACCCAAACTGACATCTCCCAGGAAAGGAGTGCACTTATTAGAGAACCAGTCAAGAGGACCATGGTCACTCTGGAGGAGCTGCGGAGATCCACACCTGAGCATGAGCTAAGCTTGAGTTGATTTGCAAAGAAGAATTGGCAAAAATTTCAGACTCTAGATGTGCAAAGCTGTTAGAGGACTTGAAGCAGTAACTGCAGCGAGAGGTGCAAACAATTTTACTATTTACTTATTTACTTGTTTTATCATATAAAATCCAATTAAAATACATTAGGTTTGTGGGAGTAACATGACCAAATGTGTGTAAAGACTTTTTTAAATAAAAAAAATTAAAACTTTATAATAAAATAGAATTGTGATAAATTTGAAATTTCTTGAGGTCAGAGATATACTGATTGGACTATTAATTTTGATTGTCCTATAACTGATCAGGGGTACGTTTCCCAAAAGCGTAGTTGCTAACTACGTTAGCAACTTACTTAGTCTGGACGATGCAGCTGCGACGCAGGTGTTTCCCAAAAGCGTGGTTGGAACTATGGAGGTAACCACGTTAGTAACTTGCATAGTGCGAACCTTAGTTAAGCTACTCAGGTGTTTCCCAGAACCGTAGTTCCAGCGAATGTTCGCAACTACCGTGGTTCAGCTGCGTCGTTCCAACTACAGCTCTTGACCTGTCGTTAAGAGCTTAGTTCCTGGTGGTTAGTGCAGACGATGGACGGTAGGATACAGAAAGCTGATAAATCACATTAATATTGCTGCACGAGGATTTAAGATATCAAGTGTACCTATTTTTTTTTAATGTTTGTGTTAATTACATTAATTGAGCCACTTCACTTTTACCAATGTGCGCCCAGGTAAAATAATAAAATTCAGTCCTTTTTTTAATGTATGTCTTTAACATTTAGCTTTATTTGGCAAACATGAATTCAGTGTAGTGAAAAGAGAAGTGCTCTTTAGCTAAAATGTATTTTACAGTCTTGGAAAGATGTATGTCAATTATTCAAGCAGGCATCTCTTGAGTAAAGATAACTTGTGCTGTGAACATTTATGAAATAGTTAATAATTATTTTTTTAAACCCACTGTGCTATATGCACTCTGTGAATAAGATATGCAATAAGCAGGTGTTTTGAATTACCTAATTATCCTCTGGAGGTAACAGGGCCAGACAGAGTGTGAATAAAGAAAATGTATTATTTAGCCAATACAACGTGTTTCTAGGCCTATACAAATGTTATCAATTAGTATTTGTTAAATAATATATTACAGGAAATACGTAGAAATATGTAGGCTACATTAATATATATGTAAAAAATAATAACATTAATTGCCATTATGAAATAAAACATTAAGAGAATAAAACCACGACTGGGATTCGAACTAGGCTTCCATCCAGTGTCTGTCGAGTTTTGCTACCCTGTCAAACCGTATTATCCTAGTGCATATTTAATTTTTAAATATAAAATTGCTAGAAAAAGCCCCATATTTAAACATGCTTTCGGTAGAATATTTGGAAAGCCTGAATCAAAATATCAGGAGACAGTTTTGGGTTATTAGGGTGATTATAAACCTTATTTTTTTATTATTGCTAACTTATAATTACTTTCATTATCATCAGCTGTCATTTACGCATTTGTAATACTCTGAAATAATGGCAAGGGGTTTCTGGTTGTTTAATGCAACCAAAATAACAGAATTACCATAAAAAAACAATAAATAAATAAAAAATGTTTCCATGCATGGGCGCTGGTGTTGAGAAGCACATCTCGATGGGTTGCACAATTCGACAGAACACCGCGCGCTGCACGTCGTAGGCGCTCTGCTGAACCACTGAGTAACACATTTCTCATGTCTCATTTTAATAAGACTTCTTCAGAATGGTGATTATTTTATTTAAAAAAAAATATTGCAATAGCAAATATGTGTATGTTTTTTTTTAAGTAACACTGTCTGTTACAAATAATAATGAATATATAGCAATTATTGTCTACATTTTACTTGCAGTTCATTGTTATTTTATCAATAGTATTGTTGTCCGTTATGTTCTGGTGATAATTACAATATAAATAGCCTAAATGATACATTAGTAACATATTTTTGGCATAATATTTTAAAGATTGTGAGTTTTGCACGTTTTCTGCTGGGAAAGTCTGGCCGAACACATCTGGAAACACCTTAGTTAAGACCACGGTGGTTCAAACCAACATAGTTCAGACTTCTGTGGTACCAAGAAAGTACGATGGTTTCGGGAAACGGTCGTACTTCAGATGTTAGTTAGTTTAACGATGCATCGTACCACGTTAGTTCAATGCTAGGCTCCGTCGTTGTACGGGAAACGCACCCCAGGCTGATGTTCACAAAGTTGTTATGACTGAGATACTGGTGAAGTATCGGCTGGTGTTCACCTGATCCGAGGTCCACAATCTCTTCTTTGGTCTTCTCTGGATTAGGGCGAGCTGCTCGCTGGTGATTGGTGGATGTCTGTGGAGAGTGTGGAGAGTCTCTCTGGGTGCGGTTCTATGCGTTTGGTACATTATTGGCAGCTTCCTGTGGAGGAAACTCCACCATCGGCACTTTCTCTGTTGTGGGTGAAACGGGGAGAGTGTCCCCTCCCTCCAGTGGGGCGGGATTGGCGGGAGCGGACGATTTGGCGAATCCGCTGGCGATGTCCTCAAAGGTCCGGCCCTTCGTCTCAGGAACCCGGAAATATGTGAATAGCAGGAAGAAGAGGAGGAGGACGAGGAAAATGATGAAGACGTACGGTCCACACGCTCTCTGCAGAAAACAGTGATCAGAGTGGTAAATCACTACTGAATCAATTATATATAAATATGCTTTAATATTATTTATAATGTAATTTCTTTTAATAGAACAGAAAAGGGTGTGCTTGTTGAACGTCGCGGAATTCATTCTCCATAGAGTAGAGTGGAAAATGGGTGGATAAATAAATTCCTTTCAGATCGTTTTGCTTCTTTTGTGAGACTTTTGCTATCTTTTGAGATCTCTTTTTTGAGATCTTGTTTCTTTTTTGCTTTCTTTTCAGATCTCCCTTTCTCTTATTTTCTTTTCTTTTCTTTTCTTATACCCTCTGTCACCAGTCACCCCTCTACAAAGGTGCGACAGGACTGAATTTTTAAATGGGGTTTATATAGAGTGCTGCCCAGGTGTGGCTGGTTGCCACTGATCAACACTGGGGATTCTGGGAATTGGAGTTTCAGGACCCAACTCCACTGCCCATCACACTACCACTTTAAGCAGCACAGTGCCATCCATGTGTTAGCAAAACTAGTCCTTCATTCACCTCGGAAAACAATCTGCATTGCCAGTTTGCTGTTAGCTATTGTGGCTAATCTGCTATAGTGGGCTTCATAATAAAGGTCCTCAAGCAGGAACATAATAATAGTTGTTAATATTATGTAGTTATTTTATTCTGGTAATATTTGCCTTTTTTTTCGAAGCATTTTAAGAATAAAAGTACATCAAACTAAAACATAGCTTAAAACGATTAATAAAACATAGCTCAAAAATGTAATTGAAATCTGTTTGGAATTGTCAAAAAAGATTTGGCAAAAATTTTAATGGCAACCCCAAATCATTTACTTTTACTTAAATCCAGATGGCAAATTTTTTTTGTTCAGGCAGTGTATTTTGTCTGTGTCGCCCAACACTATCTACAAGCATGATGAGCAAGACCAAGCAAGATCAAAATCAAATGCTGCAAACCCAACGCTAGCCAAGAGCTGGTTAACCAGCTAGCTACATGCTAATAAAACCTTTTAAAAATGTGACTGAATATTTCCTTAATGTTATTTGTTAGCTGGGATGATGGGATCTTACCTGTAGCATGGGGAAGAACATGGCCACCAAGAAGTTGGAGATCCAGTTTGAGCATCCTCCCACTGCGACGGCGGCCGGGCGAGCATCCTGCGCAAACAGCTCCGTCGCTATGAACCACGGGATCGGCCCCGGCCCGATTTCAAAACTCGCCACGAACCCAAACACGGCCAGGATCGCTACGTAACTGATTACAGGGGTTTTACTCTGTAGAGACAGGAGAGAGGAGAATATTCTTATAAATTAAACTTTAAAGCTCTTTATTACTGTCATTGCTATTATTTTTAGTGCTTTGTATCACTATTCATTTCCCAAATCACATACTGTAGATTGGGTTTCGATTCACAAGGTCCCAAGGTTAAATCCCACATTTTAATATTAATGTAACGTTAATATTTACCATATATGTTTTTACATATACATTCTACATTGCAAAAAAGTTCCATAGGGTCATAGCTACAGCTTCTACAGTCCATCGCTAGAGACCTCCAAACTTCATGTAGCTTCAGGTTAGATTAACAACAGTAGAGCGTAGAGAACCTCATAGAATTGGTTTCCATGGTCGAACAGCTTCATCCAAGCTTTGTATCACCAAACACAATGCATGAAAATGGATTCTTATGGCAATATATTTTTTATGGATCTACATGTACAAAGTATTTGCCATTTAAAATGCTAGTACATCTTGATTTAATGGTTTGTTACTAACATGGTTACCTTTATACTTACAATGTATTTATGGTTACAACTATATATTTAAATATCTACGTATATATCTGAAGATCATTCAGACTATGTAAGTTGCTAACGTACCTAGCAACTATGCTGTTGGGAAACGCCAGGGTGACAGGTGTGGAAAAACTGTCGCATCTTAGCCTGTGTCTGTCTCTGTTATCCTGTCTTGTGTCCCTAGCCATGCGCTTTTTTCAGCACATGGCATTGTTTTGGTTATCCTTCTGTCTCCGCCCTAGCCCCAGCCCCGCCCTAGCCATTAGTGTTGTAAGCTCTTGTCTCATTTGTAACCCCGCCCCCAAATGTGGGCCTGAGTATATATACCCCATGTGCTCCCTTTGCTGCCTGTCGTGCTTTTTGTTTGACCTTGTCCTGTTACTCTGTCTGGATCTATTTATCTGCATTTTGTTTAGCCTCAGACCTGCTGTGTTTTTTATGTTCCAATGTTGCTTTATGTAGTTTGTTTCTTTGTTTGTTATTTTTGCTTGTTTGATTCAGTCTGTTAGTTTATCCTCTGTTTTATAGTGTTTTGTTTTTGTTACCTTTTCCTTATATTACTCCCTAGTGTTCTTTTCTTTGTTAGTTTAAATATGGAAAATGAAGAAGACTTGCATTTGCATCCTGCCTCCTCCTCTTCGTTACAAAAACATGCATTAGAACATCAAGCCACATCCACAATAAAGCAGCGATGGAGGGTATGACAAAATAATTGTTGAACTAATCATTTATCATTTCTATAAACACTCACCGATGCGTCTGATGTCACCGCCACTGTTCCGTTACACACGACTGGAGCCGCACACAGGTCTTCTTGTGGTGCACAGGGGTCCTGAAAGTGGTCCAAAAAAAATCACAATCACAAAGACACAGAGATGGCATCAGTTAATGTTAATGTGTAACAGGTGATTATCTGATTTTATTTAAAATCATTGTACCAAGTGTTTTTTCTTTACCCAAACAATGCTGCTCATGAAATGCTAAGTACCTACGTAAGCTAGCTAACAAATGTTGGCTCTGGGGGTTCGGATTTTTAAAGGAAATTTAAAATGGAAATTTTAATGCAATTTATTATAAATGTATTTGGGATATAATGTTATATTTACTTCATTAACAACAATGATTCTATTATGAATTTATTCTGGATGTAAAAATATAATTAAAATGTATTCTGGATATTAATGTGTTATAAAATCCCTTTGATATTATTTTTATATTTTTTTCAGGATTCTCCATATATTATAAAATGTATTCTATAGTCATTTTAATTTAATTTATTCATTCATGAATTTATTCTTAGTTATTTGGACATTAAATTATTAAAAACTTATTCTGTATATAATTTTTATACAGTCATTTTGGATTGATGTTATAGTTTTATTGAATTATTCTGGATATTAATGGAATTATAAAGTTTTAGTAGAGTTTCATGCCTATATGTTCAATTTGTTAAGACTTTTCATGTAGAAATGACCATAATAAGATATTTTATTATAATTCTTAATTCTTTTAAATCCATAAAAGTGTAAGAAGCTTAAGTTGATACTTTAGCTCAGACTGGAACTCACCAGCACCAGCTGCAGAACGATGGTCATGACCAGAGCGCATATGGCCATCCCACCCAGCCCAAACATCTGCAGCGTCCTCCGTCCTGCTCTCTCCACCAGAAACAGCTGAGGAGCAGACAGACAGACAGACAGACAGCCAGCAGCAGCTGAACGTCACTGAATACTAATACCAACAACTAATAAATCAGCTGATTAATATTAATATTAATAATAGACTTAATTATACCTAGCAGAGGTGGAAAAAGTACTGAAAAATTATAATTAAATAATTGTAATAAAGTAAAAGTACCTTTACTTTGCTTAAATTCTACTCAAGTAAAAGTAAAAGTACCCATCTAAAAATATACCCGAGTAAAAGTAAAAAAGTACTCAATTCAAAATGTAATTTGAGTAAAAGTTACATAGCTATTTCTATTTATTTGATGTAAAAAAGTACAACAAATCATAAATTAAATAATTATTAAATTGAAAAATTGAATAATTTGGATCTTTCAGGCAGTATTTGTTCAGACCACCCCATAAAACAAGTGTTATAGGTTTCTATGATCCATTTTTTCTTTACTGTTAAAAAGTTATGGTCATATAGGTGACTATAAACCGTAATTGTATAGTTTTACAGTTTATTATTATTTTTTTAACTGCTATTTACATGCTTTTAACATCTAAGTAGATGTTCCAAATAAAAACTTAAGGAATTATCATTAAAAACATAAAATCACACAAAAAAGAATGTTTGTAGGCGCATGCGCAGTGCCTTAAAGAAGCACATATCGATGGGTAGCATAACTCGACTGAACACCGGTTCCCCCAAGCCGCGCACACAGACCCCAGGCTACGCTGCTGATTAACACAGCGTCTCTCCTGCTAACAGTAATAAACACTGCTGGGAAAAGTTCAGCTGCGCTGCCATGGAGAACAAAACTCAAAAAAAAAAAAAAATCCCCAGCATTTCATTTTTTACTCAGTAATGGGTAATTTTTCAATGTAGCGAAGTAAATTACTTGTGTCAAAATGTACTTGAGTAAAAGTAAAATTACCTATTTTAAAAACTATAAAAATGACAAATACGCATAAAATCTACTTAATTACAGTAACGTGAGTAAATGTAATTAGTTACTTTCCACCTCTGATACCTAGTATGTGTTAGCTACATAACCCTTATATCTACTTGTTATATATTACTATACAGTACTGTACTAAAATTTTAGGCACCTAAGCAAATTACACTAATTCATTTATCTCAGAAATACGACTGTTTTTGCATTAAAAAAGCACCACATATGATTTAAACAGATGCAAATAAACATAAATTCAGTAAAAAGTAACATGAATTTCTCATTTTTAGGTAAGTATGTTATATCCTGTGAGCCTGAAGCTGTAGGACAAAGTGTAGAGATTCCAGATTTCTCCTGGATGCTCCTCAGCCAGCATGTGTGTATTATGTTCAGTTCCATCCGCAGCTCACCTGATTTACCAAATTTACAAATTTACCAAACCAGCTGTTGATTAATGTGATGAGAACAAGAAATAATAACTATATTAAACTCAGATGAGGAGGAGAGATTAGGAGACGTTTTAAGGAAAACAGTGCTGTAAAAGTTGCTCTGCTTTTTCTACATTTTCTGTTTGTATTTATTGTAATGCTGTAATGTGTTTTACAGAGCTAATAAACACTTACTGCACAGATAAGAAGCTTTTTCTTTATAAAAATTCCCACAGGTGCCTAAAACATTTGCACAATACTGTATATAACCACCTGTGATGGGAGTAACGGTGTCGAAATAAACAGGGTTACTAACGCCGTTTCTTTTTTCAGTAAGGAGTAATCAAACTAATTACTCTGCCTCTAACTATAACGCCGTTACCATTTCCGACATCCCGTTACTGCACGTTACTTTATCAGCTCAATGAACCTTTTTGCATACAGACAAAGGCGCAAGTGTGTGTGTGCGTTGTGTGTGTAAGTCACAAGGAAGGGGAGGATGAGATAACCGCCTAAGCAATGATTGTTGTCTTTGCTGTCGTGCACTCTATTCATCTGGCTTATGAAACACGCTCTGAGAAGGTGGGGGTTACGGGGGCAAGTAACACAAAAGTAACACAATAGTTACTTTTACTGGTAACTAGCTACTTTTATAGTGGAGTAACTCAGTCAGTAACTCAGTTACTTTTTCGGAGAAGTAACTAGTAACTATAACTAATTACTTTTTCAAAGTAACGTGCCCAACACCGCTAACCACTATAAATTGCATTGACCTCTAATTCACTGTTAGTCTGTGTTTTGCTGAGCACCAACAGCAGGGGGCGATCTGCTCACTTAGGTCAGAATAACACTTTGCCATATCTGTCATTCTGCCCCTAACTCACCGTTAATGTGTAGTCATGCCCACCGGGGCTACCGTCACTTGGGTATTCTGTTACAGTATATTTTATATAATGATTGACTGTCTGGCTACAGTGTTGTAGGCTATAAGAGCAGGTTACCATGTCTGTCTTTATTGCAAGTATGACTTCATATGTTTAACTATAACTATAATTTTACAGTTCTTCATTGCCAAATAAAGATCCCAAACTTCCCAACTCATCCCAAACCCAAAGTACTGGCTGGAGGACCATCATTCCAGAGAACATAGTTCCTACACTGCTCCACAGCTCAATACAGGGGGCTTTATACTCCTCTAGCCCAAATCTGCAGTGGGTACAACTTAAAATATGCTCATCTATTCATTATCATCAAGGAATGTCTACAAATATCTGAACATGTGATGTATATTACAGAGTGAGGTGTAAAGAAGTGTAAAGTACTCACAGAAACCACAGTAAAGACTGTATTGATGATGCCAGTTCCTATAGTGGCGTAAATGGGCTCACTGACCCCCGAGCTCTTAAAGATTTGTGTAGAGTAATAAAATACCTGCAGTAAAAACAAAAAAAAACAAAAAAAAAAAAACACACAGACCGACATGATCACATCAGAACTAACAGAAAAACATTTTTTTCAATATAAGGTAATCAGTTCTTTATGCCTAAAAGATGCTACTTTAAAGGACTGGTGAATAAAGCTAAATTAATATTAATATTAATTAAGATTTTTGTTTATTAAATTCTAATAATATGATGTCATTCGAAAGAACTGAAACATACCTTTAATCTTACTAGAAAACAAAATCTTAAAATAACTTAAACTCAGAAAGATATACACTTGTTAAATCCCCATAATCTATAATTGAAAAAAAAAAGATGATAGAGGACCATTTACGGAAAGGTATTTTTTCAGATTTTATAATATTTTACATTTATTTCCCAAGACAGTTCACTGAATAAGCTTAACATTTAGAACAGAGACCTAGAAACGTGAAAACTGGACATTTTAATAGCAGAATGGAAATTAGCTTATGATAAAATTCTCACCCGAGTGATAAACACACGCCTTATAAATTGGTAATGCAAATTTATATCTAACTCCTGTGAAATTAAAATTTGTATGATAAAAAATGACCAGATACTTGCACTAAATACACAGTGTCAAGGACTGTCTTGTGTCTGAATAAAATATTTTTTATATATATATATATATTTTTATAAAGCTCTATTTAATATTTAGTGCAGTTTTCTCAGAACCCAGAGCCCCAGAGTGGTTGTACTTTGTTTGTTTTATTTATTTAAGACATTAAAATATTTTTATATTGGAAACCCAATGCCTGCTCTTAATAATAAAAATTAGTTTAACTGTAAAATGGTGTAATAATATTATTATGCTAGGATATTATTACTGTGGCACACTGTCTTAAAGTTACGTTGAAACCCAAAAGCAGGAAAAAGCATTTTTTTTAGTGGTGCTTTAAAATGACAATATTATTATCGTATATCGCAATAATTTCTGGGGAAAAAACATTGTCCTGAAAACGGTATGAGACTTTGCTTATCACTTAAACCAAAGCCAGGTAAATCTCTGATCCTTCAACCATTTCATTAGAATATGAAGCAAGAACATTGCTAAATCCACACTATTAGCTGGATTGCTATGTTCAGATCAATATGCTTTGCTACTCCCATATTAAATATAGAATAAAGTATAGAATGCATATTTTAGGAGAACAGGAAGTTAAAGTTGTGGGAATTGTGGGACTCACAGCATTAATGCCAGAGAACTGCTGAGAGACGTTCATGACGATTGCAATGATGATGGGCTGCCTGTAGATGGGGTTGCGGAACAGCTCTGGGATGGACACTTTCTGTTCTTGGTTGAGCTTGTCGGCCTCTTCCTTCATCTCCCGAATGTCATCCTCAACATCCTCTTGCCCACGGAGAAGCACCAGTACTGAAACATACAAAACATACATATGTCACTGTGAGTTTGGTATCACTTTAGTTGCATGGTACATCATAGATGCCTCAAACACACTTTATTATCAAAGAAAGATAACTATGGCGTCACATTAATGTCAAAAGTCGAGGGCGCAAAAATACAAGTAGGGGGCGCAAAAATACCGGGGTGAAAAAAAAAACCTGCTTGTTTTAACGTTTAGCGTGTATAAATTTCCTTCTCGCAAGCGCAAATGGGAAACTCATGAGCAAAAAAAAGGGAATGGTGTGCGCGCTGAAGAAAAAGTTGCTCTCGAGCTTAATTTTTCTCCTCTCGGGGGCTTTTTTTCCTCGCGCGCTGTGTGAATTACCTGCAGCAGCAATTTCTGCTCGACTGAGTTTTTTGCGCTCGAGTTTTGAAAGGGGTGTTTTTGGCAGTTTGGGGGGGGAGTCAGGGTCGCCTCCCTCAGCGAACGCTATTGGCTGATATCTCCACAGTTTGTGACGGACCGCCTACTACCAGCAGTCTCCTTCAGAGAGCAACGATGGAGGGCGAGGAGGAGCGACAGCAGGTGAGTTTGCTAGCTGTGCTAAAAGCCTTTGGGTTTATCTAAATAATAATAGTAATAATCCGGGGTTACACATTTCTGCTGACCGTCTTAGTA
The DNA here is from genome assembly GCF_023375975.1 of Astyanax mexicanus. Taxonomy (NCBI): domain Eukaryota; kingdom Metazoa; phylum Chordata; class Actinopteri; order Characiformes; family Acestrorhamphidae; genus Astyanax; species Astyanax mexicanus. Next base: position 6,793,146 of record NC_064413.1, read on the forward strand.
CTTTTTTTTGTCTTGAAGCTGGTTATTTGAAAGATATGGGTTAGTTAGCTTGCTAACGTTATATAACTAGTGCTATCCCCGTTAGCAATGCAGGCGCCGGGTCTTCCGACCGCGGTGACGCCGCGGTAACAGTGCCGGCGACCGGGTCGTAAACAATCCCGGACAGCGGGTCGTTCCACGACTCTGAGCCGCGTTTACAGTGCTTCGATTCGGTCAAATGTGACGAGGCTGAAGTTTAATATTCGCAGCTGCCGCTTCACTGAACGACCGTGAAGTAAAGGGAGCGTTCACAAACACCCGCTGCTGCTCAGATTATATTAAACACCTCACAGATTAATACTGAAGGAGAAATAATGAAGAAAAGCAGTAACTTACAGTTGTTTATTAACAATGTAAATATACAATATGTTATTAAATGTAATCTTATATACACGATGTTCCATCGCTTATTTTCTCCAGTTTTGCCTGCAATATGAATTTGCTCTTCTAGTGTAATTAATTTTCTTCTTAAACAGGACATATCTTAAATAAGGTTCTTGTCTCCTACTTTAAGGACAACCTGGAATTAGCCTGGCCCGAACTGATTTTATACTGTACAATTAATTGGAAACATTCTGAGCCACTGTGCATAAAAAAATATTATAAAGCTAATGCTCCAGTGTGATTTTGAAGGACTTTTTCATCTTGAGCCAGAATACATACACATCAGATGAATAGTTATAGTCTCCTACTTTAAGTAAAACCTAGAATTAACCTGGCTCGAGCTAATTTTAAAATGTTAAATTAATCGTCAACATTATGTTAAATTTCCTTTATGCAAAATGGCTTGGCATGCCACGTTGACTATTAAAGTTATAGAGTACAACTCTTCATCTAGAGTGTATTTGTTCTGGGCAAAATGAAAAAGTAAAAATCAAACTGGAACATATTTATTAAACTGGAACACAAATATTATTTTTCTTTGTGCACAATGTATTGGTATGCCTATGCCATGATTCCAATTAAATGTATGGTTTAAAATCAGCTCGGGCCAGGCTAATTCAAGGTTTTCCTTAAAGTAGGAGACTAGAACTCTAGTTAAGATATTTCCTATTTAAGAAGTAGATTAATTATATTAGAACAGCACATTCATGTTTTAAGGAAAACTGGAGAAAATAAGTGATGGAACATCGTGTACGTAACATTGCATTTATGACATTGTATATTTACATTGCTTTTCTTCATTATTTCTCCTTCAGTATTAATAAATCTGAGCAGCAGCGGGTTTGTGTGAACACTCCCTTTACTTCACGGTTGTTCAGGTGAAGTGGCGGCTGCGAATATTAAACAAACTTCAGCCCAGGAATACGAGGATGCGAATATAGAGCCAAACGAATCTGGAGCTGCGAATATCAAACCAACTTCAGCCTCATCTAAAGGTGGCCCCAGCTTTGATCATAACTGTTCTAAATAATATTGAGTAAGTAGTCAAGCTTAATACATGTATGAGAATACATTTAGTAATGTTTGGTTCTCTTTGCCTTTCTTCCATCAACTTAAAATAGATACAGTTACAGGATGCAGCTAGGCACATTGTGGGGATGCTGAGGAAGGCATTGAAATCTCCTTCTCAAAATGGTAACATTTACTGTGTGTTACAAGCTTTTACTGACCTTCTTTGTCCGTCTTTTGTATAGCATTTTGACGCATTCAGTGGTTTTGCTTAAACCTTGAATGTAATGTGCTACTGGGAATTCATTCACAATATGTTTACATCAGGACTGAATAAGTTGTCTTTCACAGTGCTAGGTATTGCAGATATTAGGCCGGATACAGGTTGTAGTGTCATGTTTTTAGGTCTAATGGTTTACTGGTTAGAGTAAATGACTTGTTAAGGTGATATTGTAGATGGAGCTCCAGTTCAGAGAGGCCAGACGTCAGGGACCCCAGGGTCAAAGCGACAGATGGTCTCAAGACCTGTCCAGCCAACCGTGTCTACTGCTTCACGCAGCAAACTGGATGAGAATATGGCCAGGTCTGAATCTTTAAAAACAACAACAACAACAACAAAAAAAATATATATATATATATAACATGGAGAGATGTTGTAATTGTTGTCTTAATCATTTAAAATTATTTTCAAAGTGCATGTGTGTTTGAAGTGATTGGTCTCCAGAAGTATTGTTTACTATTTCCCCCTTTTCCAGATCATTTCCTGGACTCTTTAAAAAAAACTGTTCAAGACCTCGGAAACGGGCAGTGAAGTCAAAACATGTTCAGTTTTTTCTTTTGGACAAAGTAACTGACCGTACCCCCAAGACAGGTGAGGAGATGGTACTTCTCCAAGCTGGACTAGGCCGTAGGACAGTTTCCAGAGGATGCCGATCACTCAGAGGTATATGTCTTTTTTCCCTCTTACATGTGTTATGTTACACAGCCATTCATCAGTGGTCAGACTATGCCAAAGTGGTCTTGTTTGTGTGCTTCTGTTTTACTGTTAAAAGTTTGTGCCATTTATTTGCTCAAGTTATTCTGGAAAAATCACCTAGCACCCCATCAAGCTTTAAATTAGACCAAAGTAGTTCCATTCATTAGCGCTGCTTTTGTGATGTTTGTGCTGTCAAAAAGTCCAGTCCTGTTATCAGTGTCTAAAATGTTTTTGTAGGTTTTGATAATTAAATAGCATATTTAATGGTAAAATAAAGCAGTAGTGGTTAAGCAGAATTTATATTTATTATATCCTACTGTCATATAATGATTTGTCTTATCATTTTCATTTTGCTGGCTGATATGCAGCTATATTATCTGCTCATAATATATGTATTTGTATCTGTGTGGATATTGATTTGTATAAAATTGAATTTTGTCTAAGTTATCAAGTAGAGGAAGAGATGGCATGAACCATTGGATGCTATTTAAATCTCAGGCTTCTTTACCTGTTTGCATCAGTACATTAGTAATTTTCTCCTATTTAATTCTGATGGCAGATTAAAAAGAAACTTTTAAGCTGTATTGATGTAGCAACAGTAGCAGGGTGTACATGATTGGGAAAAAAGTAAAACAGCTTGGTGAAGATGCTGTATAGAGAAATATAAAAATAAAAATGACAAATATTTTTGTTAATGGCACAAATACAGCACTAATGATTAAGACAACTTTAAAGCAATCTGGCTGTTGATGAGGGGCTGTGTCCCATAACGGTTAAGAAAACCTATTGTTTAATTTCTTAAGAACGGTATTGGCACAAACAATGATTTTTGCTGCACAAATGCAGTGCTATCGAAGCTTAATGTGACCCCATATGAGGGGTCACATTCACAGTTACATTTTATTTAAGAACTGACACTATTTCTTTTCTTAATAATTTGTGCAAAAACATGTCTTAAGGTTATTTGAAAGGGGGTTAGTGAGTCTATTTCCTTTCAAAAAGGTTAACATTATAAAATGCATCCCCATGATGAAAAATCCTTGCACATTGATTATGCTTTAATTTAATACACATGGCAAGGTATGTATTAAAATGGGTAATGCATTGTGGCTAATCCTTTGTTAAAAACCATTACAATCTGCAGTTTATTATCATGTTTTAATACATAATTTTCATACATTTACTGCAGTCTTCATGTTTAATTTATAGATTTCAGCACTCCTTCTAGAATCCTTTCCAAAAATGGCTACCTTGGATGGGGCTTGGTTGCTCTATAAACCAGCTGGTAAGAAAGTGAATCTACAGTATAAATTATTAGTATGAAAAGGCATTATAAAATCTTATGGAAATATAGGACAATTCACAAGTGATTTCTATGTGCTAATGTACAACACATTGCAGTGCACACAAATAGGAATTAATTATACAGTGTTTCTTTGCAGTGCAGATATCAAGAATGCTGAATCCTAAAAATATAATTACATGTGTTTCAATCAAACAGGGGGCTCAGGGCAGCGGAGGCTAAATGTTGTATCACCTGAGGCAGAGGGCTATTCTGGAGCCCACTTAACAACTGGTTATACTGGAAAGAGCTGCTATTATATAATGCCAATCCAGGAGAGCCTGGATACAAGCCCCTTGCCCTTTTCGGCCAAAGAGTTTTCCAAAATGCCTAAGGCAAAATGCATCAACTGCCAGATCCATGTACCTGTACAGCTGCTGTCACTTCACATTCAAGATTGCCAGAAAACTGTATGTACAATATGCAATAACTTTGTTCCTGTAATTATATAAATAGAGTTTAACAGTTTCAAGTTATTTGTAATTGTGGTGTTGCCTGTTTTTCCCACCCCACCAGGACACTGACTCAGATTGTGAAATTACTGATGATCCTTCTGAGGTAAATAAAGTATTAATGTTAATTAAACTTTCAGTCTGGGAACTCACCTAACTGAAAGGCATAACATTTTCTGTATTTTGTAGATTTGCCCTATATGTGAGGTTCCATACCCTGTTACAGACCTGCCGCTACATGCAAGCTTTTGTGGTGAAAGGTAAGAGCAATCATTGCACTTATTTACGTAAAGACTAATGCTTTTGGAATGCATGACCATACATTGTTTTGCCAAAAGTATTTGTTTACCCATCCAAATCATTGATACAATAACATAGAGAAAGAAGCAACTGGTAATAAAAGAAACTTGCTTTGTCAGTGTAGTGCACAGAGAAACCAACTTTCAGCAGTGTTAATCACTTCATGTAGCTTCAGATTAGTAGATATATTCATGGAATGGATTTCCAAGGCTGAGCAGCTCCATCCAAGCCCTACATCACCAAATGCAATGGGGGCAAGTGGGTACTTTTGGCAATATATTGTACATTTCTGTATTTTTCCAGTTATTTACTCTCAGCCTAATAATTCGATTTTGTTGTTTGTGTGTGATTTTGTTCATACGCATGTACCGTTGGGAAAACCTTTTTTACTGTTTTCCATTTAGCAGTCATCTTCATTTTAGGGACACTCTACCCAGCACATCCTCTGCAGCTTCAGCAGTTCAGTCAACGCTATCAACTGCTTACCCATTAGTACCTGCGATTAAAGGTAATAAACACCCTGGGAGATGTTGGGGGCTGTCTGTTGGAAGGAAATGTGTGCGTTTGTTAGGGGTAGACATGTTGATCATGTAGTGAATACTTTTGTTCATTTATGGACATAATTGCCTCACATTGGGTTAGAGTTGCACGGTGTACCGAAGGTTCGATTCTTTTTCGATACTACGTCATCACAAACGATTCGGTTCTTTAGCGTTCGATGCTTTCGATACTGTATATAGCCCAGTCACTAGCTTCAAATGAGTCAAATTAGTAGGCGCGATTTGATTCAGTTCATAAGAAAACTGATTCACACCGCAGCAGTCGGTGTGGCAGGATTCAGATAAACTTAGTGTTCTGAACAAATGAATCGATTCACGCGCAAGCCAGCAGAGCAGCAGCGAGTGTAGAATGGCGACGGCTAAAATAACAGATGTCTCTCGTCCGCGACTTGTGGACAAAACGGGCGCGAGGAGTGAAGTGTGGGAAAATAGTCTGAGATGTAGGCATCTGTTTTTTATTTCTATTTTTATTTTTAAATAAAATAACGAAAACTGAAAGTGAAACTAAACTACTTTATTTATTAGCGCTGTTTTCACTCCCGCAGTTGTACAGCGGGGGGTGTTGTGCCGATTCTGTCCACGAAGCGGGAGTCGGATTCAGTAGCGGATTCGGCACAAGCGCGGCTGCACCTCGCGGTCCGCGGTGTTAGTTGTAAGCGCTCGCGCAAGCCGCAAAATACGACAGAGTTTACTAGCGACTGCTAGTAAATCATGTTAACACGGAGAGGAGTGTGCAGGAGTTTTGTTTTGGACCCGTGGTTTTCTCTATTTCTCCATTATCCCATTGGCTGTGAAACATGAACTCAAGATGTTCACGTTTTCGCGTTTCCATCGCAAATCTGTGGTCAGGCACGTAGCCTGCTTGATCGTTACACTGAACATGGGCTTATTAAAAACGGTAAACTGTTGATTAATAAAACGGAGCAGTGAGTGTTAAAATGAACACAACATTGTAATGTTCTTCTGTCTCTTTATTTTCCTTATTCAGAACTTAACTTCTGCCCGCCCGTCAGGTTCACATAGTCAGGCTACCATTACCTCTGGTTTTAGTTTTAGTTTTTAGGAAGTGTTTAGATAATTATGTTATAGTTAAGGTTATAATAACGAAACTTGTTTTTTGTTCAAAGGTTTCATTTTAGAATAAAAACGTTTGCACCGATTGTTCAGTGTTCAATCCAGTTCAGTCAAAAATAAACATTTTATGTTCAGATATTTTTATTGTTTTTTTTCTTCCAAGTATCGTTTTGGTATCGAGAATCGTGATACTACAGTTGGTATCGGTATCGAAGTAAAAATTTTGGTATCGTGACAACCCTACATTGGGTACTTTTATATTTTTTTGCTATAAACGAAAATCCAGTTTTCATTGTGAGCATTTCCCATGTTTTCTGCATTCTGCATTCAGTAGTGCCTTTTTCTTTTATTGAGAATGGAAATCAGTGCAAGATCCACAAGAGGCTGTACAGCTCTTCCTGGAGCAACTTAAACAAGAGGGGGCAAGTCAACCATCACTCCTTCTGTCCCTGGATGCAACAGATGATGACGAACAAAGGGATTGTTCTCTCATCAAATTTTACAAAAGTGACTATGAAAAAAGCCAATGGAAAGCTCCTTTCCGCTGCAGCATTAAAGGTATGAAATGTAATGAAAAAATATATTATGCACACAAAAATGGTTTAAACAAGTGTAAATAGTAACTGAATCATGGAATGTATCACCAGTTTTGCATGGTATGATGTGACTTTATAGAATGAATGAATCAATAGGTCAATAAATACATTTTACCTGCTAACCTATTATTCTCTACAAACTAGAGTAATAGTTTTCTTAAAATAATGATCTGTTTCAATATGTATATTTTGTGATAATAGGGGATGCTGCAATTGGAGCAGGTGTGACAAGACATGTGCTATCTTCAGCCATTGCCAGGTTAAAGCATGGTTTTAAACTAAACCTTGGTATGTGTGCTATTTAATACTTCTCAATTTCAAAATACCAATCACTGAAATTAAACAAATGATAGCTGAGCTCATGCTGATAACATGTATACAAGCATGTAAATGTATTGTAGCCAATTTTCTAATAAACATGAATATAATGCAAAATAATTGTTAGATTCCCTTTGACCAAATATTAAATTAGATTTTGATCTAGGCAATGCAGCGGAGACTCTGTTGTTTGAGGGAGAACCTGACCACCTGGTTCCTGCTGCATCTACAGTGCTTCTGGAGAGTGATCTTTTCCGTATGGCAGGTAGAATCCTTGGTCACTCTGTGATCAATGGTGGTCCTACACTGTCTGGGTTGAGTCGGGCAGTGGTCAGTGCCTTAACAAATTGCCAAAAGGAAATGACAAAATCAAAACTCTGCCTAGAAGACTGCCCCGATACAGAGCAAAGGGACACTATTGGTCTTGTGAGTACAACTTATATCTCATATTGAATCAGTCAATTAAAAAATGTGCTACATTGGGATATCCCTCAGATATGATTATTTGACAATGAAATGTTCATGTTTAAAGCTGCTAAAAGAAGAGTGGACTGAGGAAGAATTGTCAAGAATAAACAATCTCTGCTTGGATTGGTACTGCACAGTGCCTACAAAAGACACAAACAAGCTTCTGATATTCCAGCAGCTCCTCTCCCATGCTGTATGTATATTGCTTAATATTTACTGTTCATTTGTCATGACATGATTGCCTTTATTTCCCCAAAAGTCTATACATGACAATTTTAACATGAATTGCTGGGCAATAGCAGCCGTAAATGTGATAGAAATAGCAAGAAAAATGTATGGATGATCTCCCTCACAAGCTAACTACTATTAAGTTATTAGCCCTTAACTACAAAGTTTTTGTAATATTTCATTGTACGTTTGTGACTGTACTGTTACCACAACAGGTTCTTGGCAGAGTAACTGCACAGATTAAGCAGCTCCAAAAAGGGATAAAAGACACAGGCATTTGGCCATTAATCGAACACAGACCTGAAGTCGTACCGCTGCTGTTTCCTACAGAAACAGAAGTTCAGTTAACACCACAGGTACGTTCATCTCTTTCCTACAGAAGAGTTTACTTGTAAGAGGCATAGGCCTTTTTTTAGACAAGTATATGTGAATCTTTTCAATTTATCTTTCCCTGTGCAATACTGAAGCAAGTCCTGCAGTCCATTATATGGCCCCGTGCAAGATCCAATCACGATGATAGTGATGACGACATGCCTGAAGAGACAATTGCTCTTCTCTCTGCATTTTTCAGAAGATATGTTGAAGAGGGTACTCAGTCTGTGTTATGTTTTTTGTGGAAAAATTGCTCTATTTAATCAACCAATTATTTGCTAACAGTTTATTACTACCTTCTTTGATTTAGCTTCCTCTGACAGATTAAAGATGCTACTAAAGTTCTGGGTCGGCTGGGAGGTGCCACCTCAGCGCCTAAAGCTGGAATTTGTTCAATCCAGAGGACCAAGACACCTTCCAACTGCTGCGACATGTTCAGAACGTCTGCGGTTGCCAAATCACTACAAGAAATTTGAGGAGCTCAAGGCTGATCTTATGGTCTGTCTCGTGTCTGTGGATACTGGCTTTGGCCTTGTCTAAACAGGTAAATATAATTTAAGGTACCATTTACTGTGAACTGTTTTTTTTTTTTTTTGTCTCTGGGCAGTTGTACATTCTTTTAAACTCTTTCTCCTAGAACCATGTTGCAGAGGAGCCCAGTTCGCCAGAGGCGCCCAGTTCGCCAGAGGAGCCCAGTTCGCCAGAGGAGCCCAGTTCGCCAGAGGAGCCCAGTTCGCCAGAGGAGCCCAGTTCGCCAGAGGAGCCCAGTTCGCCAGAGGAGCCCAGTTCGCCAGAGGAGCCCAGTTCGCCAGAGGAGCCCAGTTCGCCAGAGGAGCCCAGTTCGCCAGAGGAGCCCAGTTCTTTTTTTTTTCCCGTAGTACAACATCACCAATGTTTGATCAATCCAAAGCTGTCTTTATTTTTTTAATTCAGTAAATAGTACAAATATATTAATACACACTACATAATTTGAAAAATCCAAAGCTCTTAAAATTAAAGCGCTGCCACTATGAGCGGGAGATCGCAGGTTCGAACCCCCGCTCATGCAGCTTTGCCATCAAGCTGCTAGTGCTCAGAGGGAGCAAAATTGGCCCTACTCACCCTGTGCCAAAATGTATTCACGACATGTTAAATACAAGTCCCTTGCCGGCAGGTCTGGGTCACTCTGTTCAATGAGGCTCTGAACCACCTGTATTTGTCCTTCATTTAAATGCGACTCAATTTGAGGAACCACAATCTCTCCATCAATCTCGCCATCGTGGTTTGTGGCAATGTCCCAGTCAATGTCAGGCTCCTCTAGATCCTAGCACAGAAAACAGAACAGAGTACTAAGTATTGTAATAAAGCCAATTTTTCATTGGACTACTCTGAACATATACACTACATTTGTGACTAAATTATCATATAGTATAACATTTGAGTGATAATCTTTAATAAATGCCAAATGTAAAACATTCAAAATGGTTGAATCTTGTTTTTTTTTCATGAATGGGTGAGTAAAGCTGTTATAGTTTTCAAAAGACATTTTCTCTTATGACATTCCTATGTACCTGGAACACAACTATGATTTATGCTACAGGCATCTGCTTCAAGTCTAATGCAACATAAATTATTAACTGCATTTGTGCGTGTGTGAAGTATATCCAATTTTCCAAGTACGAATAAACTTAACATACATTTGGCCACATGCTATTATCAGTACTTAAATTATGAAAGTTAAAACAGGACCAATACCTCAACATTTTCTGGCTGATCAATACTGGTTTCCCTGATACCACAGTACCACAACTGCTCAGGGGTCATGTTGTTTTCTGTCCGAATTGGGTGATTGTTCCAACCATCAACGAAACTCTCAAGGTCTTTCCTTAGTTTTGGTAGGAACACCGCATGGACAGCAAAAAGGTCTTCTGTTGAGTACACATGAGGTAGTGGTTAAGCTTTCACAATAACGTTTGCAGACACACTGTTTAATTCAAGCAAATCAAGTCATTGCATATATCTTAACCATGACAGGTAGTCAAAAGTATTTTTGCATCAATTGCCAGACGAAATGTGGCCATGATCAAAATATCAAATACTATTGGTTTAAAAAAAACAAAAACACTTCACTTTAAATGAGCACTTTGTTTTTCTAGAATATCAGACTGTAGTCGGTTTCTCTGTATACTTTTTCATCCTTTCTTCAGGATAAAGAAGTAGGCCAAAAAAAATACAATTACTAAAATATTGAAATTGTGCTATAGGCACAGGTGGAGCAAAAAAAAAATGGAGTGGAGCTGGTTTGTATATCTTAAACAATCATTTACTGACAAATTAAAGTGTACAGACTTCCCAACCTGAGGAGCAAACATCAAGAAGCTGATCCCTCTCCAGACTCTGAAGCATGTTTTGGTACTTCGAGGTCACGCAGGTTTTGACATCACGCCACAAGCGTTCAATTCTATGAATAAGTTAATCATTATTAAGTCACATCTAATAAGCACAGTTAACTATAACAGTTATGTCAAAGTTTCTCAACTTAATGCATAGATGTCAGTGTTTGAAGCAAGACAAAAGGTGAGAAAAGCAAGTCATTTTCCACAAAATAGGCCTAGTAACCTACAACAAACCTTTGATTATGAACGCTTTTGCCAGACATAAAGCTTCCCCTGTCGGTTCCACGAACGTTAAACATAAATCTTGCGATTTCAACGTTTTCAACACCTTGGTCAGCTCTGACCCTGTAAGGTGCACACACACACACACACACACACACGCACACACACACACACACACACACACACACACACACACAAAAAAAGTATATTAATACATTAAAATCCAGATTCTATAACCAGTAAGAGTGTGAAACTACAATGTACTAATAATTATTTTTCTCCTATGTACTTCTAAAATATAGTACTAGTACTTCTAAATATAAAATGTCCAAGGAATCTGTATTTGAACCTTAAAAGTCAGGATAATTACATTATTAATTTATTGTACATGACCTCTATTTTTTGATGACCGAAATATTTCTTTATGTTGCAAGGTGAATTCATTAACATTCATGAGCTGGCATGCTGACTGTTTAAAAACATAGGTTTTATTTTATCAGAATAGTTAAAAATATTCATATTCCAATAGTAAATTATGAACATTCATAATAATAATTAAACGCTCACTGCTCTATAAACTGGTTGTATTAATCAATAAACAACTGGCAATAAGTTATTTTAAAATTAAAATATTATTGTTGCTCTCAAAAGAGTAGTCAGTGACAATCTTCATGAATTTGTAGTAATCATGTCTATTCAAAATGCAAAAATTTTACCTTGATGGTATGCCATGCTTTTCTGTTGCCTCTTTGAAGGCTGCGAACGCAGTTGATGCCAGATTGTTGGTAGCAACACGCAGACACATCACCTGCAATGTAAAATTAAGAAATGTGGCCCTTTTAAAAGAAGTAAAAGAAGATACTGTAATTTGTATATGTATAGGTACAGTAGTCTGTAAATTTTTTAAGAAGTGATAGACAAAACAGCATGAAATTACTCACTTTTCTGGAATACCCATCCACTGCGCCAAACAGTACAATGTTGTACCTAGTGAGTAGTACATTTAAGTCCAATAAATAAATGCAGTCACTAACAGTACAAGTACAATGACTTAGGCTTATAATTTTGTTAGTTAAATACACCAACCTGATTAGTTTGTGGTTTGTGTCCACATGCCAAAGTGAAAGAGGACCTCTCACAGAATAAGTCCTGCGTACAACACAGCCTAATCCAGCAAGTCTTGAGATGATTCCCAGAGAATCCACACGGTGCAGTGATACAGCCACTCTCCTCCACTGAACATGGACTCCCAGTGATCGCAGCCTCCCCTTAACCATCCGGTAGCCAGCCATCGGCATTTCATTTTTTACATCCTGTACCACCCTGTCCAGTTCCTCATCACTCATACTGCTGTACCGTCTAGCCGACAGGCCAAACTGCTGCATGCGTCTAAACACTGTACGTATTGAGACTCCCATCATCTTTGCAATGCAGGGCACAGGCAAGTCAGTTTCTAGGAACTCTTCCAAGGTCTCTCTCTCAATGTCTAACTTGGGACGCCCCATCTGCCCAGGTAGTGTCTCAACATATCTATTTCTGCCACTGATGCATTCAATGTGTTCGGTCACAAGCCTAAAAAGGTCCTGTAGAGCATGCAAAATCTCTGTGGGCATATCAATGTGTCTGGACAGTGCATTACACAAATACAACTCCTGCCTACATGTAAATTCCATGTAATCTAAATCGACAGGTTCTCTTGTGAGCCCAAGTTCTAATTTGGAGAGAAGCCTTGAGAGCAGGTGTCTTCTCAGAGTGTCCTGTAAAGACAGAGAAAAACTATTTAAGGAAAACGCTATGTAAATGTTAAAAAATATTCATAACATTTATTTAGGGGCTACCAGTTTTTTTTACTTTAAAAGTTAACTACTGTTAATCTAGATTAACTATATCAAATGTTATAAATACTAATGTGGTAAATATATATTTTTCTTAAACGTGTTAGTTGTTGGTAATATAACATAGTACATAGAAAATGTAGTTTTATTGTTGGCCAACACGATTATTCGATTTTACAAAAATAGAGCTTGAATGGACTATTATGAAAAAAATCTATATACATTCTTTATTGTAATTTAAACTATCCATCAATCATTAGCGTGTCAAATACCACCTCAGCATAACGGTACAACAAAAAACATATCACAATGCAGTTAATACTCTGTAAACGTTACCCTAGCTAAGCTACCGTTGTGTATCAATTTTGAAAGTTATTTAGATAGCTACACAAGGTAATATAAAATAATAAATGCTAATAAATCACGTACACAATAGCCAGCTCTTACCTCGCAAGTTAGGTAACGCTAACACGCCTAACTAACTAGCTTTTCCACTGCAGCCAAACGGTTCTAAGCACAGAGGGAAAATATTTGGGTGCATTTTCCACGGTTCAGTACGGAATGCTTACAAACCAGGCTGACACCATTATTTCCCAGCACGTTTGTCTATCCGTACCTGGGGTCACATTTGACCGAATCGAAGCACTGTAAACGCGGCTCAGCGTCGTGGAACGACCCGCTGTCCGGGATTGTTTACGACCCGGTCGCCGGCACTGTTACCGCTGCGTCACCGCGGTCGGAAGACCCGGCGCCTGCATTGCTAACGGGGATAGCACTAGTTATATAACGTTAGCAAGCTAACTAACCCATATCTTTCAAATAATCAGCTTCAAGACAAAAAAAAGTACTAAGACGGTCAGCAGAAATGTGTAACCCCGGATTATTACTATTATTATTTAGATAAACCCAAAGGCTTTTAGCACAGCTAGCAAACTCACCTGCTGTCGCTCCTCCTCGCCCTCCATCGTTGCTCTCTGAAGGAGACTGCTGGTAGTAGGCGGTCCGTCACAAACTGTGGAGATATCGGCCAATAGCGTTCGCTGAGGGAGGCGACCCTGACTCCCCCCCCAAACTGCCAAAAACACCCCTTTCAAAACTCGAGCGCAAAAAACTCAGTCGAGCAGAAATTGCTGCTGCAGGTAATTCACACAGCGCGCGAGGAAAAAAAGCCCCCGAGAGGAGAAAAATTAAGCTCGAGAGCAACTTTTTCTTCAGCGCGCACACCATTCCCTTTTTTTTGCTCATGAGTTTCCCATTTGCGCTTGCGAGAAGGAAATTTATACACGCTAAACGTTAAAACAAGCAGGTTATTTTTTTTCACCTGGTATTTTTGCGCCCCCTACTTGTATTTTTGCTCCCTCGACTTTTGACATTAATGTGACGCCATAGATAACCTGAGTAAATACGAAAGCAGTTTTTAATCATGATTTTATTTCTTAAGGGACAAAAACAAGCAATCTGGCCCTGTCTGACAACATGAACAAGGTTCATACAGTCATGAAAAACCTGGAAAATTGCAATATAATTTAAAAATACCAAATTCCAGGCCTGGATAAGTTTTGTAAAAATAAAAATACCCAAAAAGTTTTGGAAAAATCGTGGTCTAAAATTTGAAATTTGGTCTAAAAATCTTTGTGTTTCAGTTTATCGATGGAGAAAATCTATTTTAAGCTAACAAAAACGTCAACTCGGAGTTAATTCAGTAATTTAGCCTAAGCAATGAAGCTCTCAGGATCTGGCAAACCTTTTATTATTAAATATTGTGTTTCAACATTTTATCTGATTCATTTTAGACCTACAATAATTAAACTGAAACAATATTTTTTGTCAATTTTGTGTTTTATTGTCCATGTCTGCACTGATGTTTTAAAAATCTCATAAAAGTATGGTCATAAAAATTAGCTTTGAAGGCATGGAAAAGTCATGAAAAAGTCATGGAAATGTATTAGTTAGAACATGTATGAACCCTGCATGAAGCAGGATAAAACATCTCAAAAAGCAACACATTGTGCCCTGAAGAAATCTCAGTGACATCAAAATCACAAATGAAGAAAACATAGAACAGTGGTTAATATTCTAGGAGTGACCAGCCTACCGATATTACTCCAAAAGGGCATGGACAACTCATCCAGGAGGTGACAAAAAAGAGCCCAGAACAACATTTAAAGAACTGCAGGTCCACTTGGCTCAGTTGAGGTCAGTGTTAATGACTCAGGGATAAGAAACAGACTGGGTGAAAATGGTCTCCATGTGAGAATTCCAAAATAAAAACCACTGCTGACCAAAAAGAACATAAAGGCCAGTTTCACATTCCCAGGACAGGAAAATATCCTGTGGACTGACGAGACAAAAGTGGAACTGGCCTGGACAACTTGCTGTAATAGATGGAACCATGAATTCCGCTCTCTAGCAGAAAGTTCTGAGGACGAATATCTGACCATTCATTCATGACTTTAAGTTCAGGCATACTTGGGTTCTGCAGCAGGACAATGACCTAAAGCACACAAACAAATGTGTAAAAAAATTGGAGTGGCCAGGTCTAATTGAGATCATTAAAATGCTGTGGGTGATCTTAAATAGGATATTTATGCTGGAAAACCCTCCAATGTAGCTGAATTAAAACAATTCTGCAAAGAAGAGGGGAATAAAATTCCTCCACAAAGATGTTAAAGACTCATCAGTTATCGGTAAACGACCAAGGGTGACAGAACCAAGTTATTAGATTTAGGGGAAAACACTTTTTTTAACACAGGGCCAGGTTGGTTTGGAAAATTTGAAAAATGTAAGTATGGTTTAAAAAATAATAATAAAAAAAATTCCCTTTAAAACCTAACCCTGCTACTATGATCAGGAGATCGCCGATTCGAATCCTGTTCATGCAGCTTGCCATCAGCTACCAGAGCCCTGAGAGAGCACAATTGGTCTTGCTCTCTCTGGGTGGGTAGATGGCGCTCTTTCCCCTCATCACTCCAAAAGGTGATGTGGATCAGCACAAGGCTGCGTCTGTGAGCTGATGTATCAGAACCGAGTTGCTGCGCTTTCCTCCGAGCGCTCTGTGATGCTGCATCAGCAGCAGTTCGAAAAAAGGTCGGAGTCTGACTTCACATATATCAGAGGAGGCATGTGCTAATCTTCACCCTCCTGGTGTTGGGGCATCACCAGTGATAGGGGTAGTCTTAATGAGTGGGTTGGGTAATTGGTCGTGTAAATTGGGGAGAAAATGCTATCCTTAACCCTTCAGTCTTCATAGGCAAGAATAACACAAATACAATTATTTCAGCGCTTGGTAATATCTGTGACAATACAAGTGTTTTAAGTGTTTAAGTAAGAAGAAATGGCAACCTCCACACACTGTGAGAGGACAGTATATAAACGTCACTCACTCCTGCGGGCCTCTTCCTCCTGCTTCAGGTTGATGAGCAGGTATCTGGGGCTCTCAGAGCAGAAGATCAGCATCACGCTCTGTAGTACAGCGGGAAGCGCGGTCAGACCCAGCAGCAGCGGCCACAGATACTCAGAGCCCAGCAAGACCTCCAAACCTAAAATCTACACAGCAAAACAGTAAAATTACAGCTTCGATTTATTAAAATCTTTCAGGGATTTATACTGTAGAGCAGGGGTGTCCAAACTACGGCCCGCGAGCCATTTGCGGCCCGTTTCCTTTTTTGGAGCGGCCCGCAAGGTATTTTAGAAATAGAATGAAAGTTGGTCCGCTGTTAAGCAGATTTTTATAATGTGAGATTCAAAGTTTGAACGCTAGGAGTCAGAAACGGGCCAAAGAGTCTAAAATCGGAGAGGGTGCGCATTCCTAGAGCAGAAAAACGGGCCAAAGAGTCTAAAAGCGGAGAGAGTGCGCATTTCTAGTGCAGAAAAACGGGCCAAAGAATATAAAAGTGGAGAGGGTGCGCATTTCAAGCGCAGAAAACGGGGCAAAGAGTCTAAAAGCGGAGAGAGTGCGCATTTCTAGCGCAGAAAAACGGGGCAAAAGAGTCTAAAAGCGGAGAGGGTGCACATTTCTAGCGCAGAAAGAGTGTAAAAGCGGAGAGAGTGCGCATTTCAAGCGCAGAAAATTGGGGCAAAGAGTCGAAAAACGGAGAGAGTGCACATTTTTAGCGCAGAAAAACGGGCCAAAGAGTCTAAAAGCGGAGAGAGTGCGCATTTCAAGCGCAGAAAATCGGGGCAAAGAGTCTAAAAGCGGAGAGAGTGCGCATTTCTAGCACAGAAAAACGGGGCGAAGAGTCTAAAAGTTGTCGTAATTAAGGAGTTTAATTTGAAAAATCTTAGTTTACACAACACTGTCAAAGATAAAGATAGTAAGTCAAGTAAAATGGTGTGTAAATGAAATAATCAGGAAAAAGTATTATTTAAAGTGGTATATTTCATTATTTGTTTTATTACAGATTGTGGCCCGTGACTTTAAATATATTTCTCCTTCAGGCCCCCAACAAAAAAGTTTGGACACCCCTGCTGTAGAGGAACCACTTAATCCAGTTTACAAACCAATAAAACAGTCCCTAAAATAGGGCTGTACTTAACTTAATACTTAATACTTGCTTGTAATTAAAATCAAATAAAGTTGCACTAGATTTATACTCAGTATACTAGTCATATGTTAGTTTTGCCACTATTTAATACAATTTAAGTATATTTGCATAAGCTATCCAATGGAACATTAAAAACACAACAGAAAACATATTAAAAACATAATGTGATCGAAGTAGAGACAACATTCACACAACATTCATTTTAAGGAGTGTACATAGACTGGTAAAAAAAGCAAGATATCTCATTATAAGCATTAGCTGTTAAAGTTCTTTTACCTACAATAAACTAACTAAAGTAAACGTTTTAAGTGTAGTTCTGGACAGTTTATTAGTATGAAAATGAAAAAAATCAGTTTTGCTATCAAATGTGACTAAATAACAGTTTTTACAACAGTTCCAGAAGTTTTTATCAAAAAAAGCACAGTTTTATAAAATAATTCTAAGTATATATTTTTGTTAGGCACATCACCAGAACAAAAATAGCATTATAATATCAAAGTATATTTAAAAACTGCTTAATTAGGTAAAATGTAGGTATAAGGAGAAAAAGATCACGTAAAGATGTACGTAAAGCCGTGAGCTCACCTGAGCTATGAGGATGCCGATGACGATGGCCAGCTGGTGGAGAGTGCCGAAGGCTCCCCGCTGGGCCGTGGGGGCCAGTTCCCCCACATACATGGGGGTCAGACCGGTGTAGAGTCCGCAGAACAGACCGATGACCAGCCGACCCAAGATCACCATCTCATACGAGCGGCAAGCGCTGGCTAATCCCATCAGAGCTCCACCAATCAGAGCCAGGGTATTACTCAGCAGCATGGACTTAGTTCTGTGGGTGGGAAACAAGAGAGAAAGAGAGACTTTTATACTTTTAATATTAATTTTCTGCCAATAGAATAGGACTGTCTGGAGCAGATAAACAAACATGAACCTGAAACGTGAAACATGAATTGGCAGGTGCATTCTTTGTTTGTTTTTTAAGAGACATTTTGCTCAGCCCTGCCTTCAGAAACTGACCTCCCGAACTTGTTGACCAGTGCTCCTACAAAGACGGAGCTGACCATGCCTCCAGCGCTGAACACGGCCACAGCGAAGCTCCACAGGTTAGAAACAGTGCAGTCATCCATGGCCTGGCCGTAGCGCTCCAGAGACGCATTCTTAAAAAAGGCCTGTATTTTCTGAACATCATCGTCAGAGAGAGAGAGAAAGAGGAACTTAGTCACGCTCAGTCAGAGTCTACAACATACTAACATAGACTGCTTAATGTTATCAGACAGGAAAACTCATGAGAAACGATAATGGTTACAGGAAACCAGTACTGTGTACTGTGGTGAGAGAGAACTTTAGAGTTTTAGAGAAATACACTGTTATTCCTTTAGAAATTATTTGAAAAGAAATTGGTGATAAATCTGGCAAAAAAAAAATTACAGACCACTTCAAAATAATCTATAGACATATGTTTAAGTATAATGAACATTGCATTGTAGTTTTATTCTAAAAACTACTGACAACATTTCTCCCAAATTCTAAATAAAAAATAGAAATAGTCAAATTAGAAATTTTAAACCTCAAATAATGCAAAATAAAAAGGTTCATATTTATTTAAAAACAACAACAATACTCAAGTTTTATCTAAGGAAGAGTTCATTATCAATAATTGATAGAACAACCCAGATTTTTAATCACAGCTTTCATGTGTCTCGTCATGCTCTCCAGCAGTCTTTCACACTGCTTTTGAGTGACCTTGTGCTTTATACTCCTGACTCAAAAATTCAAGCAGTTCAGCTTTGTTTGATGGCTTGTGACCATCCAACTTACATCTTACATGATTACAGGTTTTTCAAAAGGGTTCAGGTCTGGAATTGACCGTCAACTTTTTAAAATGTCAGTCAGCAACCGCAGGATGATATCAAGTGACCTATAAAAAGAATGGCAAATGGCAGCTGTGGTGAAATGCATGGAAAGAACAGTTTAAAAAATCTCTAGCAGGACTCAAGCTAGAAAAAGGACATTTTTCAATGAGAAGCCAAGTCAGGCTGAAGTTTCTAAAGGTTATAAGAATTGGACTATTGGTGTACTTGCAGCAAAAAACTCTTCCTCTTTATTGCATTCCATAGGTTTTCAATGGGGTTCAGGACTGGAGATTGTGCTGGCCATGACACTGTCGTGATCTGGTGGTCCATCATCCGTGCCTTAATTGATCAAACTGTGTGGAATTGAGCAAAAAAAAGTCCCCAGAGTTGGGGAAACATTGCCAGAGCAGAATGAAGTTTTCTTCCAGGATAACCTTGTATGCAGTTTAAATCATGCGTCAATTGCAAAGACCAAACTGCCCAATTTCAGCCAAATTTGCTGCAAGTACACCAATAGTCCAATTCTTATAACCTTTAGAAACTTCAGCCTGACTTGGCTTCTCATTGAAAAAGGTCCTTTTTCTAGCTTGAGTCCTGCTAGAGATTTTTTAAACTGTTCTTTCCATGCATTTCACCACAGCTGCCATTTGCCATTCTTTTTATAGGTCACTTGATATCATCCTGCGGTTGCTGACTGACATTTTAAAAAGTTGACGGTCAATTCCAGACCTGAACCCTTTTGAAAAACCTGTAATCATGTAAGATGTAAGTTGGATGGTCACAAGCCATCACACAAAGTTGAACTGCTTGATTTTTTGTGCCAGAAGTGAAGTAATAATCACCCAAAAGCAGTGTGAAAGACTTGTGGAGAGCATGCCGAGATGCATGAAAGCTGTGATTCGAACACCAAATATTGATTTTTAAACTCTTAAAACATTAACATTGTTGTTTTTTTTATTTCCTTTCTTAATTTTATACTTTAAGTACTTTTGGAACTAGCACTTTTACACTTTTAATTGAGTAAAACCTTAAGTTGAAATTTCAGCTTCTACAAAAGTATTTTAAACACCACCTAAATAATAATAGCTACTCTGTGGTGGTTTATCCTGTAGGATCCTGATCATTGAAGAACATGATGAAAGGAGGACACCCTACTGTGATCTCTTCCCCCACATGGAGAAATCCAGCTCAGACCACAGTTACAAAAGTTTTTAAAGTTTAATATGGGCATGTTGGTGACTACAGAATATTTACCTTATACGGTGCGTTAATGACTCCAATGTTGTAGCCAAACTGCAGGGAGCCAATGGCGGCCGTGCAGACGCAGAACAGCAAATGACACGTCATCCTGTTCCTCTGCAGAAGAGATAAGATGACACACATCAGCGTTAAAAACCACAGATCAAAGCCCAGACTGATGACACATACAATTGACTAACAGTGGATAAAATGACCAAAAATAATACACAATACATTTATTATTTCATTTGATACAATGTAATTCTGAAAAATATATGAATGAAAATGTTAGAAAAGCCCTAACTTTAGATATTTTTAAATCAAAGATTAAAATACTCGTTTTTCTGGAATAGCACTTTCGTGTTTTTTTTTTCGTGTAGTATCTGATTGTCTGCAGGCGAAAATGATTGACACATGCTCTGCCCTTTAGCCACGCCCACTGAGGGCTCCGGTCTGCAGCATTATATAGATGGAATTAATGGCTGATCTGTGCTGGTTAGATTATTAGTAGGTTCTTAGGTTTTGGTAACAGATGGATGACGCTGTGCTGGTTAGATTAGGAGGTTCTGAGTGATGTTAAAAATGTGTTTAAATTATATTACCATTAAAAATAAAATAAAATATTAAATAAATTATCAAAAAATATCAATATCTCTACAACTGACCCATACACATCCTAAACAGCCACTATCAACACTAAAGCTTCCCTGCCCTCAAACACACACACACACACACACACACACACACAAACACACACAGGCAACATTCTTCTTCTTTCTTCTTAACACAGTCTCCACAGCCAAGGTTTCAGTTACAAAACCCTGGAAATTCACATTACACATCCATTTCAGTGAGCATAAGTTTCATAATAAAGAATACAGTACTCTATATCTAAAAATATATTCTGCATTATAGATTATACTAAAGGCATTCAAACTATGAAAAAAATACACGTAATTATTTAGCAATCAAACCAGAATATGTTTTATATTTTAAATAATTAAAAGTGGCACTTCTTGTTTAAATTACAGTTTTGCACATCTTGTCTGGATTTTCTAAGTCAGTTTTATCAGGTAGAGTCCCCTGGAATTCAGGCTTTCAATTAACAGCTGTGCTGAACTTATCAAGAGTTCATTACTTGAATTTCTTGCCTCTTAATGTGTTTGAGAGCATCAGTTGTAAAGTAGTGAAGAGGTAGAGTTGATGTACAGTGTATAGCTCTATTTGAGTAATGTTTAATCCATATTATAAGAAGCAAGAACTACTCAACTAAGTAAAGAATGAAACATTGCAAGAACTTTCAAGAAAGTTCAGTCGCAAAAACCACCAAAAATACAATGATGAAACTGTCTCTCATCAGGACCCCTCATTAAAGGAAGACCAACAGTTCCCTCTGTTGTACATAGTCTGGGTGACTTTAGTGTAAACATTAAATGAGAAGGTGTGTCTAAACGTTTGACTGACTCTGCTTCTTTCCTGATTTTGTCAATTTACACTATGAGCGAGGGCAGGCTGAGGTAATGCTCCTGCTCAAGTCATGACATGCAGTTCCATACTGGAGGAACATTCCAGACTTCTTCTCCAGCTGATCACTCTCAACTTCTTCTTAATATACCCCAAGCTTGCCTTATTCAGGAGATACAGACAGCTGAAGTGGATATCACACTTAAAGGAGAAATCTGGTGTGAAATGGACTTGTGTAGTGAAACATGATAATGAGTACAAACCTTTGTCGAACAGACCACCTCCGTTCACCCTTAGCATTCCGAAGTACAGTGCTTTTAGCTGATGCTCCCAACTAGGGCTGCCACAAACGATTATTTTTATAGTCGACTAATCACCGATTATTTTTTATGATTAGTCGACTAATCGGATCATACGTTAATTGAATATAAAACACAGTTTATCACAATAGAATGCAGCTGCTATTATACAACCAACATTAGATTTCAGCTATATGCTAACTAAAAATAAAAACAATTAAAATCATAGTTCATATGCAGCTTGTTGTAACAGACAATTATTTTACTGTTTAGCATAAAGTGTAAACAACTGTGTAAAATAAGGATAAGGCACTGGCATTTATGAAACATCTCAACCGTGAGGTTGTTTGAACTATTATGAAAAAAAAGTATATTAATAAAAAATGCCTCTCTGTCCAGATATTGTGTACATTACCGTACACAGGGCAGCGGTCTGCACAGATCTGATTGGCAGAGGAGAGCGTTTGGTGATTTTACACCACATATGACTGATCTGTGAGTTTACTAATCTAAAGATAGATTGCGTGATTACAATAAAATAATGTGCACATGTAGACAAACCTACTTCTCCAGCATTATTAACAATAATATTAACAATAGCAAAGTTCTTTTCACTGTGGTTGACAGACTAACTAACTCACCTATATATATGACCCCTGAGCTAGTTTCAACTGAGAGATGTAATGAGTTTGCTAAATTTTTTAATACTAAAATCCACAATATCAGACAAGCCATCAGTACATCTCTATCCACCAAGTAGCCCATGTGCTCTCCAAAACCATGCAAAAGCATCATAGTCAGCATGTGCCAGTTTAGCACTATTAATGAAGAAGTTTTAATTGATACAGTGAGTCACCTCAGATCATCCACCTGCAGTCTTGATACATTACCAACCAAGTTTTTAAAGAATGTTTTTTACTCAATATCAGCAGACATTCTTCAAATTGTAAATACCTCACTCATGTCAGGTGTTTTCCCAAATGCATTAAAAACTGCCGTTGTGAAGCCTCTCTTAAAAAAGAAAAATTTAGATACAAACTTATTGAACAATTACAGACCAATCTCTAATCTACCATTCATTGGAAAAATAATTGAAAAAATTGTCTTCAAGCAAGTTATGCACTTCCTGTCCATAAATAACTGTCTAGACCAATTTCAGTCAGGTTTCCGGCCCAATCATAGTACTGAGACTGCACTTATTAAGGTTATCAATGACATTCGCTTAAACACAGACTCAGGAAAAATGTCTATTCTACTACTGCTTGATCTCAGTGCTGCTTTTGACACCATTGACCACAACATTCTCATAGATAGACTTGAGAACCGGGTTGGAATTTCTGGAACTGTCCTAAAATGGTTCAGTTCATACCTTCAAGGAAGGAAATACTTCGTGGAAATGGAAAATAATGTTTCTGAGACTGTGCCAGTGACCTGTGGTGTACCCCAGGGTTCAATTCTTGGGCCACTCTTATTTAATTTATATATGATTCCTCTGGGTGAAATCATGCATGACTATGGGATATCTTACCACAGCTATGCAGATGACACTCAGATCTACATGGCCCTCTGCCCAAACAATTTCGGTCCCATTGACTCACTGTGTAAATGCCTTGAGCAGATAAATAAATGGATGGGACAGAACTTTCTGCAGTTAAATAAAGATAAAACAGAGATTATTTTATTTGGGAATAGTAATGAGAGGCACAGACTAGCTGCCTATCTGGATTCAAAAAGCCTGAAATCTAAAGAACTAGTGCGTAATCTTGGTGTACAAATGGACTCTGATCTCACTTTTAACAGTCACGTCAAAGCCGTCACCAAATCAGCATTTTATCACCTCAAGAACATCAATAAGATCAAAGATTTTCTGTCTAAATCAGACCTGGAGAAACTCATCCACGCCTTTATTTCTAGTAGGATTGATTACTGTAATGGACTCCTAACTGGACTCCCAAAAAAGACCATCAAACAGCTTCAGCTGATTCAGAATTCAGCAGCCAGAGTTTTGACTAGGAGTGAAAGAAGGGAGCACATCACCCCCATCCTTAAATCCCTACACTGGATACCAGTATGTTACAGAATAGACTTTAAGGTTCTGTTACTGGTCTATAAATGTGTTAATGGTGCAGGACCAGCATATTTATCTGATGTGCTCCAGCAGTATGAGCCGAGCAGAACTCTCAGATCATCAGGAACTGGTCAGTTAGAGCTGCCTAAAGTAAAAACTAAACATGGAGAGGCAGCGTTTAGCTACTACGCTGCTCTTAAATGGAACCAGTTAACAGAGAGCATTAGAAGAGCTCCAACACTAAACATGTTTAAATCCAGACTGAAAACCTACATGTTTGATCAGGCCTTTAGCTCAGCTTAAAACACTGCAGCTCCGCCCACTTTTATTCTGTAACGGCACTTTTATATTATGTTTTATTCATGCTTTATTCTTATTAATTCCTTGTTGTTCTTTTACATGTTTTTAATTTAATTCTCTTTGTTTTAATCATGTTTTAATCAATCATGCTTTATTCTTATTTTAGTTTTTATTTCCATTTTTACTGTTAATCTTTTACATGTTTTTTTTATTTTTATTTTTTTATTTGATTTCTCTGTGTATTTTCTAATTTGTAAAGCACTTTGAATGACCGCTGTGTATGAAAGGTGCTATATAAATAAACTTGCCTTGCCTTGCCTTGCCTTACTGCACCGAAAAGCACTGAAAACAGAAGCCACTGTCAGAATGAAATCCTTCTCTGTAGTTTATCGCTTTGGGACGGCATTTGTGACAACGTCTGGGTCCGGATCCGGATCGCGGTCCGCCTATTAGTGACCTCTGTTTTAAAGCTATCAAGATGAGTAAGTTAAGTACTAAGTTAACGCTCTGTTTACGCTAATTTTAGCAGCTAAATAGCAATTTAGCTTCTTCGTCATTTAATCAGCCACAACATGCCTCCTTTTCAGGTGCTCGTGCATCGCGGTTGTGCTGCCGAGGAAGGCAAGTTCTTCATTGCAGATATTGCATTGCACGCGTTTCACTTTTATTTTCTTGGTGATCCCACACTTTTGAGTTCTGTAGCGGGGTATCCATGAAACCAGAGCCTGTCTGTATAATGTCCTGAGATGTCGTCCACTACCTACCCCGGTTTCCACTACTGCGCATGTGCGTCCAGGACAGAAAGGCAGTCGCAGCAGTTTGGAGAGAAAAACAAAGAAAAAAAAAAAACGACTAATCGACTATTAAATTAGTCGTCGACTTATTTTAATAGTCGACATAATCGTGACTAGTCGACTAATCGTGGCAGCCCTACTCCCAACAGGCTTACAGTGCTAGAGATATGGGTATAGAGTTACCCATGCAAAAAATCCCTATTTTTACACCATTAACAAACTCATATTAGCTCCACACTTCATTGGTAGAGTTCTGAGGGCCCTGGCATTTAAATCAAGGCAATGAGAATGAGAACTTGCGCAGTGCTAGCTGGGGTTAGCAGCAGGCTACAGCCTGATAATACTCACCTCTGACTGGTGAAAGAGCTAACACTGAGTCTGGTTAGCGGCTAATGCTAATACTGCTCAAGTTTTGATTCTTAATGCTGGAAAAACTTTAATGAAACTCCTGAATAGTGCTGTACTTTACTGGAGTAACTTAAGTACTGTTTCTTACAACCTGACTGATACAATTCTCGATTTTGGGGAAAATTAAAGGATTTATAATGCAAAAAATACATTATACATATATAATATTGGATTTTTTTCCCTTGGTGGAGTATTACAAAACTGTTTTTAAGCAAATTAACAACTCACAGTGAGAGCCAGTACAAAGTACAGCTTCCAAACATGGTGCAGCTAGAAATATATATATATTTTTTTTCTCCCTACATTGTAAATTAATTGTACTAAAGTCATCCATGTAAAAGTGTAAAAATGTTAAATTAATAAACTTATTGAACTTATCCCGTGCAACAGAGGTAACTTTTGGTTAATCTCTTTTCTTTTCCTGATGCAGAACTGATGAGAGCCAGTTTCATCATAAAGTTTTTGATGGTTGCAACAGCACTAAATTCAGATACGTTCTTAAAAAGGTTTCAGATTGAGTGACCTTCATTTCTTAAAGTAAGTTTTTTTTTTACTAGTTGAGTAGTTCTGTGTTTAGGTTTGTAAAATGATAAAATAGCATTACCTTGCTGGCATCTTCCATCTTCTGCATGGTTGCTTTTCAGGTTGATTTCTCTCAGTTTCTCCTGTTGCTCGAGCTCCACTGCTGAAAGCTCCAGTATATCTTTCTGACAGAGAAGTAGGTGGTTTAAGAGCAGGCAGTGATGAAATGTGGCAGACGCTGTTGCACGAACGCTCTCTGTGATAAAAAGAGAGCGCTGGTTAACTCATTTCCTGGCGGATGTTGTGTAGTCGACGAGCTGCATCATCTCTGCAGCCAGATTCATTTTAAACGTACGTAAATAAGGAGGAGACGCAACAACGTGTCTTCCACGTGTGAAGCGATGTGAAGCAAAGCACGTAGGCCTTCATTAGCTTTACCTGCTTTAACATGTTTAGATTAAATCTTTAAATATTTACTGTACCTTCAGCTTTTACAGTTACTATTAGTGCAAAACCAACTTAATTTATTATCATTATTATTAAATTGTAAATTTACAACTGTTTCATCAGCACTATTAGAGTTACATTTTTAAAACACTTTTTTTAAACACGTTTTTAACTGTTAATTTTACAATACATGTGTTAAAAATGTTGATTTAACTTTGTAATATTAACTGTGTACTTTTACTTCGGCTTCACTATTACTATTATTATTATTATTGTGTTATATTAATAAGTAACAATATAAAGTTTGGACACACCTTTTCATTGTTTTAAATGTTTTAAAATGTTTATCCTAAATTGTAAATAAATAATCAAATCATTCAGACTATGAAGAAACACATAAGGAATCATGTAGTAACTTAAAAGTGTTAAACAAACCAAAATCATCGAAGCATTTTTTGGGCTCTTATTTGGGTTTTGTTAACCTGTGGTTTCTGAGGCTGGTAACTCTGATAAACTTATCCTGTGCAACAGAGGGAACTCTTGTTCTTCCTTTCCTGGGGCAGTCCTGATGAGAGCCAGTTTCATCATCATAACGCTTTTGATGGTCTCTGTAAGGATGCTTTCAAAGTTATTAAAATGTTTTAAATTGACTGACCTTCATTTCTTTACATAGTTGAGTAGTTATTTCTTCTCATAACCTGGATTAGAACATTACTCAAATATTCACTATTTACTGTATACCTGTAACTCTACCTCTTCACAACTTTACAACTGATGCTTTCAAACACATTAAGAGACAAGAAATTCAAGTAATTAACTCTTGACAAGTTCAGCACAGCTGTTAACTGAAAGTCTAAATTCCAAGTGACTTAAAACTGACTGAGAAAATCCAGCCAAGATGTGCAAAACTGTCATCTAAACAAGAGGAGGATTTTTAAAAATCTAAAAATAAAAAATATTCTGGTTTGTTTATCACTGTTTTGTTAACTATAGTTAATATAAATAATAATCTGAAGCATAAAGCTAATATAAGGCTATATTTATATTACAGAATTACATTAAAAGCTGGAATAAAGCAGTAATATATGAGAAGCAGGTGGTTAAATCAGTGTAATAGATCTGTACGTACCCGCAGCTGCTGCTGGGTCTGAATAATGCTGAATATGGTCAATCTGACGAGTTCAGTCTGAGACGCTCTCGCTCTTACCTGTTACGCGCGGTTATTCACAAGCCCCGCCCCCCAGAGCGCTAGGATTGGTCAAAACTGACTGACCGAAAAACTTCCAGCCAATCAAAGCGCGGGTTTAACGGGGTACAGTTCCTACTTCACTTCTAAGGCGCAAGGTTGCCAGGTTCGCTGTTTTCCAGCTACATTAGGTTTTTAAAATAATAATAATAATAATAATAGTAAAAATAATAATAATAATAATAAATACGGATTTATCACGTATTATAAGAAACAGTTACCTTAATTAATTTTCTGCAAAGTTTAAAATCCTTTAAAATATTGGTTTTCCCCAAGGCAGAGCAACAGTGATAATCATTTTATTTATTTATTTTACTTTCTTCTCTTGTTTTTTTGTTCTCGCCAAGTGTTGTTTAAGGGGTAAAGTTTTGTTAAAGTGTGGCAAAAAATAGCACTATTAAAACCAATGTCCCTATAAACAGTGTTTCAAAAATTGCATAAATCAGACTTTCAAATAAAATAAAATTAAAAACAAAGTAAGATTATGACAGGAATATTTTTGTGTTCATTTTTTTCATCTCAGTTTGTTCCCACTTAGTTCAACAGTTGCAAAAACATAACCCTACAAAACTGAGAAATCAGAAAGAACAGAAACACAATAATAAACCCTACCCATCCCTCTCACTCCCAGTGTTCCACCATCCTCATTACCTGCACAGTTCAACCTACAGTCCAAAACCACATACAGCTGTGCTTGAAAGTTTGTAAACCCTTTAGAAATTTCTACATTTCTGCATAAATATGACATCAAAAGAACATCCATTTTTACACACATTCTGAAAGTAGATAAAGAGAACACAATTAAACAAATGAAACAAAAATATTATACTTACTCATTTGTTTATTGAGGAAAAATATCCAATATTACATGTGTAAACCGCCCTTTGCAGAAATAACTGCAATTAAATGTTTCTGGTAACTATTGCTCAGATCATTCCTCCTTTAGCCCACAACATTTCCATTGAATTAAGGCCAGGACTTTGATCTGTCCCTGTTCTAAAACATTAACTTTATTCTTCTTGAACTATTCTTTAGTAGAATGACTTGTGTGCTTTGCGTCATTGACCTGCTGCGTGACCCACCTTCTCTTGAGATTCAGTTCAGAGACAGAGTTCCTGACATATGTTTTCCTTTAGAATTCTCTGATATAATTCAGAATGTATTGTTCCATCAACAAAGGCAAGCCAAAAATCAGGGTTATTCCACTAAATATTAATTTCTGAACTCTTAAAACTGTATGAATATGAACTTGCTTTCTTTGCAGTATTTGAGGTCTGAAAGCTCTGCATCTTTTTTGTTAATTCAGCCATTTCTCATTTTCTGCAAATAAATGCTCTAAATGACAATATTTAATTTGGAAATTAGGCGAAATGTTGTCTGTAGTTTATAGAATAAAACAACAATGTTCATTTTACTCAAACATAAACCTATAAATTGCAAAATCAGAGAAACTAAAGTGGTCATTACAGGTACAGCATAAAAATTCTTTACATCCTATATCTATGATCAGGCCCTGTGTACATTCTATCCGAGCCAACATATTTTTAGTTAGTAAAGCATTAAAACTGACCTTTTAACTACAATTCAGAGTTGTTTAAATGAGGGAAATCTGTTCAGAATAATGTTAAAGAACTGTGCAGCACAGACAAAGCATAGGCCTGTTATTTAAGAAAACGAATATTTACTATAACAGTGCGATTTGTTATTTTTGCTGTATTGTGATTATCATGCTATCATAGCTTTATATGAAATAAAAAAGTAGCATACAAAAAGTGTAGGCCTATGTCACAGACCATTTTTTTGAGCCTGAGGAAAGTGTTGGAAATCTCGACCCGACCAAGCCGAGTTCGGGTTGAGCATTGTGTCGGGCTTGGGCAGAGAATCTAGATTGTACCCTGTAAAAAGTGTTCTACTTTTTCTGTATCTTAGGTACAAACCGTGTTTTCTCCCATTTATATTCCATTTGCTTCAAATGTTTGTCACAATCTTTGGGGATGGACATTTTTGCTAGACCTGGCAACCCTGCTAAAGACTAGTTTTGGGGATAGCGTAATGTTTACAGTAGAGATTAAGCGATTAGACATGGCGTGACTTTGGCGACTTCTGTTCATCCTACGTTTCCTCCCACCTGAACCCTGCAAATAAAAAGCCTTTGAATCTCGGTTTCTTCACAATGGGACCAGTTATATGTTCCCTGTGGTCATGTGTACGGGCTAGTGGGAGGCACTGGGAGGCTGATCACAAAACAAACAGGCCTCTATTTCAGAACTGGGCCAGTTTGGGAGCGTCTAAATGAGACAATGATTTAAGATGCATTTCTGTGTTGTATTAAGATCCGATCTGGTTGGTCAACATGTGACCACTGTGACCAAGCTAGTCCACCAGCATGACCACTGTGACCAAGCTGATTGACCAGCATGACCACTGTGACCAAGCTGATTGACCAGCATGACCACTGTGACCAAGCGTTTTAACCGACATGACCACTGTGGCCAAGCTGATCAACCAGCATGACTAGAAAGTCTAAGCTGATTGGCCAACATGATCACTTTGAAACTAGCGGTGAAATACGCTGTAAAAGGTATGTAAAACCAACGTTAGTTAGTCATTAGCTTTGTCCATTGTTGTGTTAAAGACAGTGAACAGCTGGTGTGCATGGATACTGCTGAACATGTTCCAGTCTGGTTATATGCTACTGTACGAAACTAGTGGGAGGGGCCCCATTAAGGGGGATCCTGATCGATCCAGTGTCAATGTACTTTCCTGCAATGACCGTCACAGAATCTAAACGGCCTCTCAGAGTTTTTGTTCCAAGCAAATCATAACCAGTTGACCCCAGGCCAGCTTGGGGTAGCCCAGGCTATTGCTTGGTTTGCCTGTCCTTTTGCAATGGGCCTAATTGGTAATACTTCTTTACGGGGACTAGACAAGCTGTGTGGGTGCATTTGCACATGTGTGTCAGCAATGAGTGCAACTTAAAGGAGCCACATGAAATGTACACCAGTCTAAAGCACATATTATTTACATTATGTACATAACCCAAACACTAGTGGAACTAGTAGCCAGCTGCTTTCAGGCCTAGTGATTATATTTTACAGTATGACGCTTTTAGGGAAGCTAATGCTCTGTGGCATAAAGCCATGAAGCTATAACAGGAACTAGAACATTCTAAAGAAGACTAATTCGAAGAAGTGAGATGAGTTAGCTTGGTCAGTCACTAAATTAGCCTGCACTTCTAAACTTCTCAACTTAAAACTGGGCCAATGATTGTATGTGTATGTGAGTTTAGTTACTGGTAAAAACCAGTAACTAAACTCAAGCTCTACTCAAGCTAAAGAAATGGACACAACCCCCTTTAGTAATCCTAGTTGTATATTAAACTTTCTGACCTTTTAACCAGGTCAAGTCCAGACGTTGATAGACTTCACAAAAACATTGTAATGACTAAGACTGACAGGAAAAGTTAACAAATTGCACAAATCTTACACTGCTTGTTTTGAAATGGAGACTCTGAAGCTGAAACTCAACTGTCAAGTTGAGAAGGAACCCAAGAGATAGGGCTGCAATGGCCAAAGAGGTCAAGAAGCTTCATATATATACATGTATTGGGCTTAGCTATAATATGAATGTGTAGTCATTGTTTTAGTTACTAATAAAACCAAGTGATAGACTCAGACTCAATGCAGGACATGAAATGTCACACTTCTACTTAATAATAAAACTCTTGCATCCGGACTGCAATTGAAAAAACAGTAGAATCAGTGAGTTTTTTGGCTTTTTCTGTCACTTGACAGTGCATCATCATGTGATATCAGGTTTTGCACATGGAGAACAATGTTGTCGTATAAGTGCTCTACAGTTCACAACCACAAAGTGTGGGAGTCCGTATGGAAAGGCATCTGTGAGCTGTGTGATGATTTTCTATTTGCTACACTGAGGAATTGGTTCAGTAGCTCCTCCATTTCCACTCACTGTTGTGTTTATGTGGATCTCTATGGAAACGCACACCCAAAGTGTAATTATGGTGCACGGCAGTGGACAAATAGCTATTTTATTGAACGTGAGCTGAAGAAACTCAGAGATGTGGATCCGGACGGGACTAAAATTACCAGAGGACCAGCGAAAAACAGTAGATAATTCAGCCTGTAATTTCCCCCCCCCCCCATATAAGAGAGTGGGCAACAATTCACTTTGTCTTGTACCATCAGATCATTTTATTACATTGTGAAGGCACCTAAATAGGTACTTGTTTTCTGGCACTTTTGGGAATCTGTAACAGAACTGTATACATCATTGCATTCTACCAAAATTTCTCTAATGTAAAGGACACCTTTTGAGACACTATC
Source organism: Astyanax mexicanus (assembly GCF_023375975.1). Taxonomy (NCBI): domain Eukaryota; kingdom Metazoa; phylum Chordata; class Actinopteri; order Characiformes; family Acestrorhamphidae; genus Astyanax; species Astyanax mexicanus. The sequence continues at coordinate 6,825,222 of NC_064413.1, forward strand.
TAGTGGAGGATGACACAGAAGACACTTCATAATGGCACCTATTTTAGTGGAAGAGCAGAGGGGCACCAATAAATGATCAAAGCACCCAATTAGGCACTATACCCCCTCTTTTTTTTAAGTAAAAGAGCAATTTTTTTTTTTTTTTTGCCACTAGAAGACACTTTAGGGCATGAAGAAAAAAAAAAAGCATCAAGAAGACCAAGAAACTCATCAGACAGGTCAGATATAAGGTTGTGGAGAAGCTGAAAGCAGGGTAAGGTTATAAAAACATATCCCAACTTTGAGCATACCAACAAGAACTGTTCCATTCATCATCCAAAAAGGGGGAAAAAGACTTGGCCATCTACCCAAACTGACAGATTGAGCAAGAAGAAAATTGGTCAGACAAGCAGCCAAGGGACCCATGGTCACTCTGGAGGAGCTGCAGAAATCCAAACCTAAGGTGGGGATATCTCTCCACAGGACAACTAAATGTTGTGCACTCCACAAATCTGGCCTTTAAGCAAGACTTGCAAGAAGAAAAACCATTGTTTAAAGAAAGACATAAGAAGTGCCGTTTGCAGTTTGTAGCCACAAGCCATGTAGAGAACAAAGTAAACATGTGGTAGAAGGTGCTGTGGTCAGATGGCCTAATTGCAAAGCGCTGTTTGTGGCGGAAAAGTAACATTGCTTATTACCCTGAACACACCATCCCCAATGTGAAACAAAAGACTTGAGACTGGGACAATACCTTCCAGCAAGACAATGACCCTAAACATTTAGCCAGAGCTACAGTACAATGGTTTAGAATTGCCCAGTCAAAATTCTGACTTAAATCATATTGAGTTTCTGTGGCAAGACATGAAAATTGCTGTTCACAGACGTTCTCCATCCAACCTGGCTGAACTCTAGATGCGCAAAGCTGGTAGAGACAAACCCCAAAAGACTTGCACCTGTAATTGCAGAGAAAGGTGGCTCTGATAAAGGGTAGTATTGGGATAGGGGGTATGATTTTTATTTTATTTGAATAAATTTGTGAATATTGTGTATTATTTTTGTTCCACTTCAAAATGATGTGCTACTTTGAGTTAGTGGACTATTCCTTAAAATCCGGATAAAGGACATTACTCGTTTGTGGTTGCAGGGTGACAAATGTAAAAACAATTCAAGGAGTATTAATACTTTTGCAAGCCACTCACTCTACATTGCTAAACAATGCTAAAGGCTAACACAGTGGAAAAATTAATCTCATATTGTCAAAGCAGCCTCTGTAGATTTTCTCTTTTAAGTAGGAGATATTTCTCTGAACCAGATTCCCTCTGGTTTTGCCAGTATTTCACAATCAATTTTGACACTTCTGGGAACTTTTTTTCAGTTTACCGGACAGAGATTAAGCCTAGTTAAAGCCTACATTGTCCTCTATGAAAGATCCCCATTCAAAATGCTCTGCCGTTCAGAACCAAATGTAATACCTGTTTGGGAAACTGCACTTAGTAGTATTTATTTAAGAAAAAAAATCTGGTAAGGGATCTCCAACCTTTCAGTTCCAGTCAGTCATATCTTTACTATCAATTTGTTTAAATTTAAGAGCAGATGTGATTAAACTAGGCTACAACCCAAGCCTCAGAGACTGGATATGCATTTTCTTGTTTTAAAATGATAGAGGAGTGTATTAATCACCCATCACATCCATATATAGTGCGCAGTTCTTTTCAGTTGTTCACTGTTTTGTGTTTCAGAACTTTCGAATCGAACAGTTCTTCGAACCTGACACACTGGCTGAAACTCCACCCTCTTTGACTAGGTCCGCCTAACAACAGAGCGATCTATATTCTGATTGGCTCAACGAGAGTACATTATAATATGCAACCGATGGATTGGTAAGCGTGAGAAATACCATGTGTGGCGTGTGAACTCGCTGAGGTGCGTGTCACAGACACAGACTTGAGAACACTGGACCATAACTGAGTCAAATGAGGCCTGCAGTTCTTTACATGTTAATCTAGGTTATTTTGTGACCTGCTGGATGAGTTGTCCATGCCCTTTTTGAGCAATTTCTGTAGTGTTACTTCACTCATATTGTGAATTTGAGACTCTTGCTTCTATGACAGTTTTGCATATCTTGGCTGGATTTTCTCAGTCAGTTTTATGAGGTAGAGTCACCTGGAATTCAGGCTTTCAGTTAACAGCTGTGCTGAACTTATCAAGAGTTAATAACTTGAGTTTCTTGTCTCTTAATAATGTGTTTAAGAGCATCAGTTGTAAAGTTGTGAAGAAGTAGAGTTACAGGTATACAGTGAATAGCCCTACTTGGGTAATGTTCTAACCCATAATATTTCAATAAGTCATAGTATTTAATCCAATTAATAGTATTTATAGAAATTACTTGAAGAAATGAAGATCGGTCAACTTTAAAAATATTAAGAACTTCTTAAGTATCCTCAAATGCAGTCACAAAGACCATCAAAAATGTTATGATGAAACTAGCTCTCATCAGGACCACCCAGGAAAGAAAGACCAAGAGTTACCTCTGTTGTAAAGGATAAGTTAATCAGAGTTACCAGCCTCAGAAACCACAAGTTAACAGCACCTAAATGCTACCTTCATAGTCTGGATGATCTCAGCATTAATTTACAAAAGTACAAAAATAAGTAAAAATGTCCAAACATTTGCCTGGTACTGTATGTTTAAATTGACATATATTTAGTCTAGTTGCCGGTGCAGTGCATCTGTATATGGTAAGCATTTATCATGGTGCGATCTAATCAGAGCATGCACTGTCTAAGCCTCCCAGATGCTAATGCTGACACTTAAAATCTTTAAAAGGGTATGGAGCAACAGGAAGCCACAGGTTTGAGGCCTATATGTGCAACCCAGTGTAATGCGGGTATAGAATGTGGTTAGCTATCGTCACGATTGACTTCTAAAGTTGCTGGGCAAAAAATCCATTTAGAAAAACTAGAAAATATATAAAGAGAAAATTTAAGATTATTTAAAACACACTGTAAATAATTTACTTACTTATCTTATTTAATGTCACCAACACTACCACATACTCACACAAAGCAAAAAATAAGAACTGCATTAATAACTACTCATTAAATATCTAAACTTGTATTTCTGCTTACACTAAATGTTCAGGAGACCAGTTCCTTAGCATGTAAGCAGCCTCAAAATGTGGTATGGGTGATATATTAATAATACAGGTATTATTTGCAGGTAATGCCTAGTTCACACTACAAGATTTAAGCCCAGTTTTGAATTGAGCACAGACAAAAACCTCTGCTTGCAGAAAAATCTGCAATTGACAACACAAACACCCAGAAAATAAATAGCTAGCATGTTTAATATCTGACCCAGTCAGTGACTGTGAGGCAGGAGCGGTGGCTACCTACAGTCAATTGGATCACATAGAGAGAGAGAACCACAGTACTGAAACTGCATCTTTTGCCTGGCCAGAACCAGAGTTTATGGAGAGTCTGACTACCTTTCTTTTACGCTGTTATAATCAGGAAATGGGTGTTAAACACTAGAGGGAGCTCATGAGTGAGTCATCAATGGGGAGGGAAATGAGCTAAAAACTAAAAACTTAAAAAAAAAGTTATTAATAAACTACTTGTTGTGAGTATTCTTTTAATATAAAAAAAGTAGAAGAATACATTTCACTAAAAACAAAAAAACAAAACTTGGACTCACTTCAGGTGGGTATTCTCCTCTAAAGAGATTATCTTGCATAGCATCACTAGCTCTTTCCTGTGTTTAATTCTGGTGCGTTCTCACGACAAAGTGTTTTTGGAGAGCAGCCAGAGGAGTCTGCCACTTCCTACAGCAAGAACATTGCGTTATTCATTATACTGTGTCACTGATCACTCATGTAGTGCGAAATTCACATCAATAGTGATCAGAAAAGCATGTTAGCATGCTTTTCTGAAAATGCAATAAAAAAAAATTTAATGTAGTGTGAACCTGGAATAAGCAGAATAAACTGCATAAGCCCTGATTAATCTGAAAAAAATTGTATTTTTTTTTTTTTTTAGAAAGAAAAGACTGATACAGACAGAACCCCGTTCACTCCAAAAAAAAAAAAAAAAAAAAAAATGCACGTGGCAAGTTCACATTGTGCGTTTTTTTATTATGTTACACAGAATTGAAGATGAGACTTGTGTCAGCCAGGTTTAACTCACAAGGTGACAAAATGGTTAAATTAAGGTCTAGAAAATATCAGGAGGAACAGTTAGATAAATGGCATCACAAGCCCGTTTAGATCTTTCCCGGGAAACTTCCATCCTCAACCTGCCCGTCCCACTTCTCCACCTAAAAGGAGAGAAAATGCAAAAAAGGCATTAAAATGTTGAGTAAAAGTTAAAATATTAGTTAAAACAGATCAGCTGTATTTTATATATTACTTTTGTTTGATCATGTGGTGGACATAGGGAGCCCTCTACTGGCTACTACAGTGCAGTAAACCAGAAGAACCAACCATGACAAAAGGTTACACTTACAAAGAGCAAAAAAAAAAAAAAAAAAAGGATTTTATTGAGTATTAAACAGTATTTATAAAAAAAAAAAAATATGCCAGTATTACTCTAAGGTTCAGCTGAGCTCTTTTAGGGTCACTTTTTTAAGATCCAACTGCTCTGTTAATTAGCACACATGCAATTTTTTATATTAGTATATTTTTGGTTTGTATACAGGACTATTATCATTACATCTTTTTTTTAATTATTACTTTTGTATCCATTGTATTTGTTGCCATTTGCCAACAAACAGCTAGTATTAAATGATGCAAGGTGAATGTTTTATTGTGTATTTAGAATGACCATATGGCCTTAAACCAGTCCCGTACAGTTGACAGCTTTTATAGTTTAAGAACACAAAATATTTAAAAAGGTATGACAATATACATAAAGTATTTATTATATATATACACATACAGAGTGGTGTGAAAAAGTATGTGGTTTTTGCTTTTATGTCATACTTATTTTCTGATAAGACAAACTTTAATTTAGTTTGGATAGTATTTTTCCCCTTGATAAATGAAATCTTACACTTTTTAAAATGTACTCAGGTAAAATTTGTATGATAAAGTTTGTTGTTTGTTTGGTAATCTGAAAAATGTAAATAGGACAAAAATGCAAAAAAAAAAAAAAAAAAAAAAAAAAGTGTGTAAGGGTCAATGTACCAGTGTGTTTAAAAAAAAAAAAAAAAAAACCATAACCATATACATACATATATACAAAGAAATCACTAGTAGTTTGTCTCAGTAGCTAGTTTCTTTTTTTTTTTTTTTTTTTTTTTTTTTTAAATCAGCCATAAAACATTGAATCTACACAATAATCAATGGTAATATACTGATTATTGTAATTTCAACCAGGAACATTTCTTGGGTCACTTAATCTAAAAATTCTATAGTCTAAAATTAAAAGAACGTAAAAGAAATCAAGCAACAATTAATACATTACATTAGGCATAATACATAACATGTAGAATGTAGAAAACTCACCCAGCCAATGGGACACAGGCTCTTGTACACTCTCTGGTACCACTGACATGGGGCCGTGTCCTGACCTTTGGCTGACAAAGCCTTAGTACACCTGTGAAAATCTAAACAGGGAAAAAGGGGGAAAGCAAACATCAGCATCTCTACCCACTTAGCATTCATCACAAATACCCCTGCAGCTCATTCAGTAACATACGTTGTTTCATATGCAATAATATTGCCAACATTTTCAGGGTACTACGTTTTTTGCTGTTTTCAAAAGAAAAATTCCACACTGTTCTCATTTCCCATTATATATCTACTAGAGACAGATTATATCTGTCCAGTATCATTTATTTTACTTTAATCCTGGATATATGGAGATACTGAGTGCTTTATTATTGGTATCGTGACATTCTGGATCATTGACTTCTGTTACAAATCTGATAAACAGTGCAGATTCATACTAAATCAAAATCATTAAACAATTACTACAGTCATATTGTATAAACTACCCACAGTGCAGATTCATACTGGATCAAAATCATAATTGTCACAACAGGGTACTACATTTTTGCTGTTTTTAACAAAAGAAAAATTCCTCACTGTTCTCATTTCCCACTATATATCTACTAGAGACAGTTCATATCTGCCCAGTATCATTTATTTTACTTTAATCCTGGATAGATGGAGATATTTGGAGTGCATTATTATTAATATCATGACATTCTGGATCATTTACTTCTGTTACAAATCTGATAAAATTATTGTATTTTTTTTGTGTCTCGGTTAGGGACGTGCCATATAATTGTATGCAATAATAGAATTTAATACATTTTTTTGCAGTAGTGTATACCAGGAAATACAATGCAATATGATATATTATTTTAGGGCCGTATCACTCACCCCTACTCTGTACACAGAGCGATGTCCGAGATGTTATTAATGATATATAGTTTAGGGGCTACAATACTGTTTACTGTTATTTATGTGAACAAACACATGAATACTAAAACATACAAAGAATAAATATATCACCAATATGAAACATTACTCAAGTAATGTCTATTTATTTTACAATAATTCGATAGTGTAATTCTCATGACATGCCTTTAATAAGCCTATATGACTTTGTTTAATCGCCCAGCCCTTAATGCTGCTCCTAAATATGACTTTAAAAATGAACCTCCAGATGAGAGTGCAGAGAACATAATCGAATTTGCATTAAAATTAAAAACGCACAAACGTGAATAACATAATGATGCTACATGATGCTACACAGAACTCCAGGACTCAAGAACTCACCAAGGTAGTTTTGGTAGCAGTTTCTTGTCTGGTTGGTGTTTGGGAAACGGGCATCGAATGGAGCTGTTCTGTAGTTCTTGATTTTCTCTTCGATAACGTCGGCCATCTCTGAGCAGAGATCTGATCAGGTCCAACACTTTAAAACACAAACATACAGGATATCAGACTCTCAGGAGGCTGAACTGAGGCTGCTCTTAAACACCTGAATAAAGCTTCAGCTCCTAGATTTGTTAATTTGTTAATTTTTAATGGTACAACATTAAAAAAATCTTCACAGCAAGAGGGCTAACTGGGGGTCAGATGCCTCTATTCCTCCTTATTAATAATGACATTTCAGGCATTCTTGCGAGATTAAAACGGACGATATTTCTCGTCAGGCTTAAACCTGTCTCGCGGGGCATAAAAACAGTTAAGTGTGGACTTTTTAAGAGGGATCTGGCAACGCAGTAGCGATAGCGATAGAGTATGGAGGACAGCAGCTCTCAGCAGAAAAGGAAAATTCGGGCATTCGCACAGAAGATGCTTCTGCTACTTTTAAGTTGTATGTCTGGCTGCATTTTGGCTCCAGTGGAAACAATAAAAAAAATCTAAATACTGTAAGTAAATCCTACACATGACTGTTTCATAGGCAGTTTTACTAATCCCCTAGCTCTGTCTCTGTTTGCACTTCAAGCTTAGGCTTAATATGACTGGTTATGGTAATGCATAGTTAAATTACAAGAGATTTAGGAGAAGGGGAAAAAAAAAAAAAAAAAAAAAAACACAAACCATAGTCTTAATATCACTTGTAGTTTGCACTTATTGTTTGCACTATATAAGACCTAGAAAGTTTTATTTTTATTTTTTACTCTTATTTCTATTTCTTATAGTATCAGTGTGTGAGAGAAACCAGTCTGTTAAGTTTGCGTTATATGATTTTGTCAAATAAAACTCTAGTTTTCAAGCCATTTTTCATTTTTGACGTTATCTTTAAAATTTTATTTTTAAATCTCGTCTCGTTCTCGTGAACCCAATATCGTGTCTCGTCTCGTTATATTAGTGTCTCGTCACACCCCTAGGCATAATCTGATCCAAAGTGATTTTTTCGGCTTTCAAGCATGGGTCGAAATGCCATGTTTTCAATTTAATAAAGAATGAGTTTAACTGTGGTACAGAGTGAGAAGAGCCATCTCAACAAATGCTTACCGTATTTTACGGACTATAAGGCGCACATTCAAGGAACGTCTGTTTTCTGGTCCATTTTTACACATGCACACTGGGTTATAAAGTGCATTTTAAAAGACATTAGTAAGGAACAAGGGTGACTACATGCTTCCCTTCTTATTAAGCAGGTGGGGGTGGGGTGAGTAAAGCACTAATGTTTATTTACAGTAAGCTTAGATTTCCAGTATTTTAGGGTGGTTAGCAGCAGAAATAGCTGCAGGTAGCAGCAGCAACACCGCCCAACAGCGCTACAATGAGGAACCCTGAGTGTTCCTGTAAGACAGGGTGCTATCAGCTAGCAGATTGTCCCATGTAGCTTGTTGTAACACAGTAAATATGCAGGCTACAGTCCAATAGACAGTTAGTGTCTAACGCTAATACTGCTCCAGCCTTGGTGCTGGAGAAACTTCACTAACACTCCTGAATAACACTGCATTTCAGCGTTTGGCTTTAATGCTCCTTACAACCTGACGGGCAGAATTCAAACATAAGGCGCATTGTTGATTTTTTGGGAAAATTAAATGATTTTAAGTGCACATTAATGTGTTAAAAATATGGTTGAAGTTGGTTTTCTCTTGTTTTTGGATAAACAAAACCAACACCAGCCCCCCTACTTTAAATAGCCCCCTTACTTTAAACACATTATGGAGTGGTTTTTCAGAGAAAGATTAACGCTAGTCTTGCTGTAAAAAAAAAAAAAAAAAAAGAATTTTAAATGGAGGAGAATTCACATTGTAAAGACAATATATGAAGTATATTCATCAGGGCAAATTGTGTGAATAATTAGAACATTTTCTAATGGATCAACAGCCCTAATATTTTATAAGTTCACTGGATACCTTGATTAAAAATCTGGGGTTAAACATCTAAGTGCTAACTGGGGGTCAGATGCCTCTATTCCTCACTTATAATAAATGACCTTCCTAAAATAAACAGATCCAAGGTGATTCAAGGGCTAAGAATACATTTAATTTTGGGATAGATAGTGTTGCATCATGTTTAAAGAGTGGTCAGCTTAGATTTATAATGGACCTTAAACAGTTGGTTTAAACACATTTTTCTCGTTTCTTGTTTTTGGATAAACAGGACCAAGATCAGCATTCCTACTTTAAGTAGTTAGTTAGACAGGAATTAAACTTAGTCCTTGAGTCTAGGAGATTTTAACTGCAAATAAAATATGGTTATAGCTATATATAGAGTAGGCTTTGTCTGCCCCTATGAATTCAGGCTGTATAGAATTCTTAGTGCTGTCTAGATGTGTGCTATATCGTATCGTACACACTAATACAGACAAAAATTCTGCCAATTTAGTTCTGTGGTAAATTGTTGTTGTTTAATTACTTTATTTTTTTTTATTATTTTGTTAGACTATTATTTTTGACAAAATCAGGTAACTTAGTAAAATAAAATAATGTTTTTAGTTTCTGTATGATGCATAAAACTTATTTATACTTCTGTTGCAGGAGTATTTTCTACAAATTAATTTATTCAATTAAATGTATGCTTTAGTTATATTTATATACATTAATACCTCCCCTTTCTCTATGATTTTTTTATTTTATATTTAAACTAAAAAAAAGAGTTTCAGTGTAGGGAAGCCAAATTGCAAACCGTGCGAATAAATATATTTTATATATATTTTTTCCCGTTCCACCTTAAAAAAACTGCTTTATTTATACGACAGCAGTTTCATTCGTCTTTCACTGTAAATAGTGATACTGCTATGACGTTTAAACTGGAACGAAAAGTTAGCTAGATATGTCAAGCGTTACAACTCACAATAACGTCTTAATAACTTCATTTTTTTTGCTTAAATAGTATGTTTCAAAATAAAATATCGATAACTAAACACTTCTAATTGAATTCTAATCTTTTTCAGTTTAATATTGGCTCAGGAGGGCGAAGCTAAAGGTCGTTGGCTAACATGGACACTGGTGGACAAGCTACCAGTGTCAATCCAAGTCTAGGCAGTAAAAATCCACTCCAGGATTTATTAAAGACCGCCCGATCGGCTCTGGTACAGCCGCACCTTTTACTAGCACAGCCCAGTCGGTGCGACCGAATCCCGGGGTGGATTTTTACCGTCTGGACCTGGATTGACTCGCTAAGCTCCATAAGTTAGCTCACAGTGCGCGAAAAGCAAAAAGACAAACATTTACACATAAAATGGCACAATAAACGCTTAAAAAACAGTATTACTTAAACATTGCCCATAGATACATGAGGAAAAAAAGCCCAAAGCTCAAACTAATAACTTAAATGAACAAAAATCACAGGGTTTTGAGGCCTAAACTCACCCTAAACCGCGTCCTTACGTCCTGCTGAAGGGCTCGAGAGCGCAATGAATTGTGGGATGTGGTTGTGAAGCGAGTGAGGAGGGGCCAGTTTGAAGGGCGCGGGTATGTCTCAAACCGTCATCTCGTTCCCTAGATCCCTACGTAGTGCACTATGTAGTGGCAGGACCATTCCAAGCAATAATATTAACTAAATATTATTAAAATTAAGTAAATTAAGTTGCTTCAAACCCCAACATTATATATATTGTAACACAGGTTTATAGTGTGCGACTGTATCTAAACCTGTCAACTAGTTCCCTACATTCATACATAGCTTGCTAAGTTTATTCACAATTTATACAATATATTAAGTATATTAATTTTGCTTCGAAACCAAACATTATACATTTTGTAGCGCAGGTTTGCAGTGCACGGCTGTGTCTTAAACGCTAGCTTTAGCTCCGTGCGCCACCATCTTTGTACTGATAATGTAATAAACATTATATATATATATATATATATATATATATATATATATATATATATATATATATATATATACATAGACATAGCAGCCAGCGCCAGGAGGCAGGCTATGCGAAATCTATGTATATATGTCTGTCATTATCAGTACAAAGATGGTGGCGCTCAGAGCTGAAGCTCGCGTTATATGATGTAAACACTAGTTTTTATTATACAATATATTAAGTATATTAATTTTGCTTCGAAACCAAACATTATACATTTTGTAGCGCAGGTTTGCAGTGCACGGCTGTGTCTTAAACGCTAGCTTTAGCTCCGTGCGCCACCATCTTTGTACTGATAATGTAATAAACATAATATATATATATATATATATATATATATATACATAGACATAGCAGCCAGCGCCAGGAGGCAGGCTATGCGAAATCTATGTATATATGTCTGTCATTATCAGTACAAAGATGGTGGCGCTCAGAGCTGAAGCTAGCGTTATATGATGTAAACAGTAGTTTTTAATAAGCTTCTTGTGAACTTTTAAGTCATTAATGCCTCGTTTTAAATGTCAGGACTCTCCGGATTCTAGCAAGGAGGTGTGGAGCTACTTTGAGCTGGATAACGGTGGAAAAAAAACTGATTTATCGGGGCAAATTATGCCTCGTATCACCCAGTCTGAAGGGTGTCTGGACAAACTGTTAAAATTTCTGGATCTCAGAACACTGTGGGAGAACGGAGGTGTGCTATTCATCAAAGGTAAGAACTTTTTATCATGTTTTACTACACAAAAAGTCTATTTTACACCGGAGTTCTCCTTTAATGGCAAAACGGTGCCACAGTTTTGATCAAATGTAAGTATGTCATTTGTATGTCATTTGTTACACAGGCCATGTCTAAACATGTCAGTTCTCCTTCCTTCCTCAGAACAGGAGACACACATCACTCTCTGACCGACAGACCGTTTCCTTCCGCTACTCAACCCTGACTAAAACTTCCAACCACTGCTGTTCAAGAACAGTTACAGTCCAAAAACATGGACATCAGGTAAACTGGATACTCGTAACTGCTCTGCTCTGCTCTGTGTGTATGGGTGTATGGCTGTATCAATGAAGACCTGTATCGATGCCAGTGGCATTGCTTGGCTATGTAAAATTTGGGGCTCAGTTCAGTTAAAGGAGAAGTCCAGTGTGAAATGCACTTGTGTTGTAGTAAAACATGACAAAGGTTACAAACTTTTGTCTAATAGCCCACATCTGCTTAACCCCAGCATTCTGAAATACAGCACTTTTAGCTGAAGCTCCTAACAGGCTTACAATGTTAGTGATAGGGGCATAGAGTTGCCAATGGAAAGAAATCACTATTTTTACACCATTAACCAACTCAAATACCTGCACACTTCATTGGTAGAATTCCCGGTGCCCTAACATATGGACATAGATATATTCACAAGCACGGTTGCTATTTAATCTATTGAGGTGGAAGACGTGAAAATAGACTGATGACAGGGTGTAAGATAACAATTAGCATCACAATGCTTCATATATAGGGTGCAAGATAGGGCCCTGAGTGTAGTCTGTTTTTTTTTTTTTATATTTTATTAAATTAAAATGCACATGAACAATCCAATCAAAAGCAAAACATAACAACAGACAAAAGCATACAAACTAGTGCATCTGAAAAAAAAAATAGAATATCATTGAAAAGTGACTTTATTTTAGTAATTTAGTTTATAATTGGAAACTCATATATTATATAGATGTATTACACACAGATTGATCTATTTTAAGCATTTTTTTTATTATTTACTGTTGATAATTATGGCTTAAAGCCAATGAAAACCCAATAATTTGTATCTCAGAAAATTAGAATATTATATAAGACCAATTGGTACTTTTGGCAGTGTGTGCAGTTTGTGCTAAGTCCTGCTGGAAAATGAAATCCACATCTAAATAAAAGTTGTCAGCCGAGGGAAGCATGAAGTGCTGTAAGATTTTAAACTTGATAATAAAACACAGTGGATCAACACCAGCAGATGACATGTCTCTCCAAACCATCACTGATTGGTGGAAACTTCACACTAGACCTCAAGCAGTTTGGACTGTGTGTCTCTCCTCTCTTCCTCCAGACTCTGCTCCCTTGATTTCTAGATTAAAATGTAAAAATTTACTGATGATCAGTGATGGTTTGTAGAGACATGTCTGTCATCTGCTGGGATTGGTCGACTGTGGTTTATTATCAAGTCTAAAGTCAGTGCAGTTTTGTTTTCCCACAAAATCTTACAGCACTTCATGCTTCCCTCTGCTACTGACAACTTTTATGAAAATGCAGATTTCATTTTCCAGCAGGACTTGGAACACAGCCAAAAGTAATGAAATGGTTTTATATCATATTCTAATATTCTGAGACACTGATTTTTGGGATTTCGTTGGCTACGCCATAATCAATTAGTGCTAAATGACCTGTGGGGTTCTGAATATTGAAGAACAGGGTGAGGATGGAGGAGGAGGAGGATAATAATAAAGTATACAGAGACACAGATACATGACTACAGTCTGTAATTATTATAAAACTACAGAGTGTCCAGTGTACATGACCAGTGGAGCTGATAAACGGATAATGGGTGTAGAGCCAGGTATGAATGGGGTCTGAGTTTTGAGACACTGTGTAGTAAGTCATTTCTGCCATTGCAGGGCGCTGTATACCACCAGACAGGGCATCAGCCTCCCAGACATGGAAATGAAGCGTACAGTAGCACAGGAGCAGTCTGGAGCTCCCCCAGCTCAGAGAACACACTGCTGTACTGTACTCTCTCTCTCTCTCTCTCTCTCTCTCTCTCTCACTCCATGCACATTCTCTTCTCCAGTCAGGAAAAGCTTTCACTCGCTCGCCAAAAACAAACATGGAGGGACATGGCTGAATGACGCACACCAGCCGTTCACAGCCTGCTGTCACAACTTCCTGTCTGAGAATCCTACAGCTTCATCCTCAGGCCTCCAGTCTGAGAGGGTTCTGCTGCTGTGATCCATAAGCATGCCTCACCTTCATGAAGATCAGTGGAGGAACAGTCCTGTGATAAAGACAAACACTTATGACAAAAGATAAAAGCCCAACAACAATTATTCCTGTAAACGACAATGACCATTTATTGACAACATCAACAACTAATGTTTTTTTTTGTAGTTGACTAATCTGCCGGTTATTTTTCCCGTTTCCCGTCAATTAGTCAGATTATTTTTGTCATGCTCCTTATCTCTGCTTCCTGTAACATAACAACATAAAATAACATGGCATAAAACATTATATAACATAAAAAATAACATAGCATACTTTAGAATATGTGATAAGGAAATATACAGTCATATGAAAAAGTTTGGGCACCCCTATTAATCTTAACATTTTTAGTTCTAAATATTTGGGTGTTTGCAACAGCCATTTCAGTTTGATATATCTAATAACTGGTGGACACAGTAATATTTCAGGATTGAAATGAGGTTTATTGTAACAGAAAATGTGCAATATGCATTAAACCAAAATTTGACCGGTGCAAAAGTATGGGAACCCTTATCCTTTTATTGATTTGAATACTCCTAACTACTTTTTACTGACTTACTGAAGCACAAGATTGGTTTGGTAACCTCATTGAGCTTTGAACTTCATAGCCAGGTGTATCCAATCATGAGAAAAGGTATTTAAGGTGGCCAATTGCAAGTTGTTTTCCTATTTGAATCTCCTCTTAAGAGTGGCATCATGGGCTCACCAAAACAACTCTCAAATGATCTAAAAACAAAGATTGTTCAACATAGTTGTTCAGGGGAAGGATACAAAAAGTTGTCTCAGAGATTTAACCTGTCAGTTTCCACTGTGAGGAACATAGTAAGGAAATGGGAGAGCACAGGGACAGTTCTTGTTAAGCCCAGAAGTGGCAGGCCAAGAAAAATATCAGAAAGGCAGAGAAGAAGAATGGTGAGAACAGTCAAGGACAATCCACAGACCACCTCCAAAGAGCTGCAGCATCATCTTGCTGCAGATGGTGTCACTGTGCATCGGTCAACAATACAGCGCACTTTGCACAAGGAGAAGCTGTATGGGAGAGTGATGCGAAAGAAGCCATTTCTGCAAGCACGCCACAAACAGAGTCGCCTGAGGTGTGCAAAAGCAAAAGCACACCTCAGGCGATATTTGTGGTGTGCTTGCAGAAATGGCTTCTTTCGCATCTCCCAATATACATGATGTACATGATAAATGTACATGATATTTACTCAAAATATATAACAATCTCTACTAAAATAAAATAAGGGCCAACTATGGTTTATTAAAGAACATCGCTAACCCTTGTATTTTCTTTATTTTTTAAATGTGTTGTTGCACATATGACTATTTGTGAGCTGTTGTCCATCAGAATAGACCACAAACCAGCCAATAAACACGTTTATAAACAAATGAAACAGTAACTTGGCCCCGCCCACTGCACTGGTAAAAGGGTAGTACTTAAGCTTAATAAATAGAGGCAATTTTTACAAATTTTATGTTATTTAGAACACCTTTTAATCATGTTTTAACTGTTTAGGGATAGTTCATGAAATAAAAAGGTCAAGATGAAATGCAAAATATTACACACAGGCTCCCAATGCAATAGAAAAATAATAATAATAATAATAACAATAAATATTTTATTTAATTCGATTTTTTTGTCTATATAGATTTTATAGTAAAATATTCTATAAGAGTCTTCTTTTCTCTGCATTACAGATAGAAAACAGCATTCTTACATTTTTTCCATCACTGGAGATAATTCAGGTCTGAAAGGGTTAAACAGTTGTTTATTCTGTGATTTTACTGTAGAAAAATACAGGAATTAATTACAGTGTGAGAGTGGAAATATCCTACTGTATTCAGTACAATGATTGACTTGGTTAAAGAACCATTAAAGAACTATATTTAAGTGTACAAAAAAGGCCTGTATTTACAAACCTCTTCAAAACAAGGTCTGTATTTAATTTCTTTCTCTCTCTCTCTCTCTCTCTCTCTCTCTCTCTCTGTCTCTCTCTCTCTCTCTCTCTTTTTCTGTCTCTCTCTCTCTCTCTCACACACACACACACACATAGACACACACTCCCTCTTTCCTGTCACCATCATCCTGTTGTTGTCAAAGTCAAAGGTCATAGGTGCCTTTCTCTCAGCAACTTCCTGTTGGACAAGCTTTCCTACTTCCTGTAGTCAGAAAAGACCCCCGATCCAAATCAAATAAAACAGACTAAGTATAAAACATGCTGAGCTAAGCGTAACTGTGTGCACTCGCCCTATCACTGCCTGTAATAACACGTTCTACCACAGAAAGGGTGCCATTTGCTTGGTGTATTAAAATTAAACTTAATTTTTTTATCTTTTTCTCAACTCTAAATTTAATAACACACATATTTAACCATTCAAAACATGTACTGGTCAAACTCAGGCAGCTTTACTTCATTTTATACATGTTTTCTAAGCGGAAGTCTTAGTCCTTGTAACCAAAACTCATGTGACATTTAAAAAGCATGTTTGAAAAAAGATTCCACTAATTCCTTTGATTGTCTCTCAAGAAAGTATTAATTTTAATGAAATGGTTTACTGCACATTCAAATAATTGATATTTATGACAATAAAAACACTATATATGCATGCACATTTAATTTTTCTAAAATTTGCAAAGCTATTTTTTATCTTTTACATTAACTAATATTTACATTAATGAATCCATAAACCAGGGGACTCTACTGACTCCTGTTACTGGCATTCATTCCTGTTACTGTTTATGTTATGAGTAACATGGCTGAAAGTCACAGGACAGAGTTTTTAGCATAGAATTAGCAAAAACATGAAAATAGCTAAATAGCGGCTATGCTAATAGCATAAGGACACTGAGAATATTCTTGAGACATTCCCAAACTTTTTATTTTAAAAATAAACAAATAAGATCTAATAAGTATTAATTTGGGTAACAGGACAGAGTGTTGAGATTGAACTCCTCAGTCATAGTTACAATAAAATAAAATATACAGAAAAAACTAATGAGGGAATTTAATGTTGTTCTTCCCATAGTCTTCAGAAAAAGCAGCTGATGTCACTTCCTGTTGTAGATGTGATGTAGATGTAGAATGTTCCAGATGTTTCAGATATTCAGGGTAATCTGTTACAGTAACACGACTGAGTGAAAGCCAGGGACACAACTAAAATGTGTATTTTAACTTAAATATTATGGATTTATTATGAAAGCACAGATGGGATTTGGAGTCACACAACAATGCAAAAACATACATCTCTGAAGGATTTTAATATTTATATTTCAGGACAGATAACAAATGCTATTTGTTCAGTGTTCTAAGTAGGTTTATTATGTTTTAATTACCTATTTTACATTTGCAATTAGATCAATGTCCAAGACACTATGCGTAATAATAAAATGTTTTCGGTAGAATACGCCTTAAACTGTACTGAAAAACAGCAGTGGAACCTTTTTGGTGCTATCTGCAATATTATTTTAAATGGTTCTGTGAAGAATTGTCTACAAACACCCCTATGTGCAACAAACCTATTAACCAGGCAACCGTATATAGCAGGAATTGGCAATTAAGTTTGGCCATGGGATGGAGATAGGCCAATGGGATGGAATGCTACAGACTGGTAGCTCTCCAGCCCAGAGGGTTGTTGAACTCAATTGCAGAACAGTTGAATTCTGAAAAGAAAGCAGGAAAAGAAATGACGTGGGGTCGCGGCTAAATACACCACCACTGCCCTAGCTAGTATATTAAGACAAAACTAGGAAAAACACTCTTATAAGGAGATACAGAGCCCAAGAATGGGCGGAAACTAAAGTGACGCCGAGTTTGACAAAGACACACAGGAAGGGATGTAAACAGAAGGTCACCTGAGAAGCATTTTATTTTTATTTTTTTCTTTCATTATCGTTCATTATAGTTTAAACAACCTAATGGGCCAGATGTTTCACGCTTGCAGGCCACATCTGGCCTGTGGGCCACCTGTTGCTGACCCCTGCTATATAGTATGAAATGATATAAGCTCTTTTAGCTCATAACAATACAGTACTAAGGCCTGTAGCACTATAGGCTATAGGGAGGCCAGTTTGGCTCTACAGGTATGAGGTTTTGTTTCATGCCCTGAAGAAGGCCAAAAAAAAAAGTCAAGTAATGGGGATGAAAACTTGAGTTAGCATAACTTACAACATCAAGTTATTACAACTAAAGGGGAAGTTGATTTAACTTTTTTATTTTTGTTATACTGTAAAACCAGATAAGTTGAGTTTACTTAACTTTTTTAAGGCAGCTGGATTACTCAAATTTATTAAATAACGAGAAATGAAAACATCAAGTTATTACAACTAAAGGGGAAGTTGATTTATTTCTAAGGTAGCCCAGGGGGAATCACTACACACTGATGGTGAGTGTTAGTCAGAAACTGTTGGACACACCCAGTATGCAAATAGATTGTGACAGAAGCCAATGGAAAAGAAGCAGTTAATGACAAAACAGACTAAACTCAGTTATTATAAACTGGTTCAACTCAAAGATCTCAGTTTGAATGTTTATATGTGCTCAAAAAAACTTTCAACTCACTTAAAATAGTTGAGTATTGTTTAGAAATATCCAATTTTATGTAACACAGACTTCATTTGAGTTCAATCAACTTCTGGGTTTACGGTGTACCTTTTTATATTTAAATTTTTGCCCTGCTTCAAAAGAGCACCTGTTGGAAAGATTTACGATTGTAATACTCCTAGTAGTGCTTTAGCCTATCTTTTTCTTTGTCCCTAGTCTCTATACGTCTACCTACAGAGTAATGAATAAGAATACATTTTGACATCTCTAATTCCAACACTGACTGACCACATGTTGAGCGCTCTCTCTAACTCTGGCTAAATTCAAGCTAGCAGGAACTGGATAGCATCTCATTCAAAATTAGCACTATTAGCGTACTGTACTATTAGCGAACTGTACTTAGCCTTAAATCTATACATACTGTACATACATTACTGTAGTATATGTATGCATGTTTATGGCCTAACAACATTTTACACACTCATACATCATACATTATAATATTTCTCTCTCCCTTCACCCCCCCCCCACACCCTCCCTCCATCCCTCCCTCCCTCTCCCTCTTTCTGTCAGGATATAGGTGTTGTCCAGCAAGGGGGAAGGAAATTCTGTCACTAAGAACAATAGGCCTGCTTCTCTATCTATAGACTGGGATCAGGAGAGAGAGAAAGAAAAAGAGGCAGACGGGGGAAAGCAAAAGCGAGGCTTATTAGAGTCGCAGAAAAGACAAACTCAAATTGAGAAGGATGTGAATTTTTATTTTATTTTATTTTATTTTATCAAGTCGGAAAAAAGTAAAATAATTTTCAGTATCCAGCAGTGAGAGACAATTCCGAGAACATGGACTAATCAAACGTCGCTACTGTGGAATAAGGAGCCGGACAGCGTACTAAAAGAGACTAAAAGTTTGAGCCCAATTTTTCATCAGAACAGCATCCTTTAACGAGTCGCAGTGGGTGAGTCACATTACTGGTGAGGGGAAACGATTACGCTATACTAAAGAATAGACGCTCTTTGAACTATTGTTAGCGTTTTTATGCCTTTTCCACATCAAACTGCTAAATTGACCGTTCTGTAAAAAGTACAAGCCGTAGGTTTGGGCCTAGGCTGGACACTGGAGACTGGAGTCGCTGGACAGTGTCTAAAGTGTGAGATATTAGTATTAACCCCTTGATTCCCAGGTTTTAAAAAACCTAAAATGTTACTAATCTTTAATGACTAATAATTAAATGCACTAACACTACTTAGTAGCCTAAGCAGAGGTGGAAACAGTACTGAAAAATTGTAATTAAGTAAAAGTACCTTTACTTTGCTAAAATTCTACTCAAGTAAAAGTAAAAGTACCCATCTAAAAATCTACTCGAGTAAAAGTAAAAAAGTACTCAATTTAAAATGTACTTTGAGTAAAAGTTACATAGTTACTTTTAATTATTTAATGTAAAAAAGTAAAAACAAATCATAAATTAAATAAAAAAATAGTTTTTAATGAACTATTATTCCACATAATAATTTGGACCTTTCAGGCAGTATTTGTTCAGAACACCCCATAAAACAAGTGGCATAGATTATAGGTTTCTATGATCCATTTTTTTCTTTACTATTAAACGTTTATGGTCATATAGGCGACTATAAACTGTAATTTTATAGTTTTACAGTTCATCATTATTTTTTAACTTGCAATTGCTGTGCTTTAACTGCTATTTTTTTTTTTTTTTTTTTACATTTAAGCAGATTGTTGTTTAATGATGAAAATACTTACCATCACGTGCTTTCTCCGGTTTGATGTGGAAGTTTTGAAAACTGACAGCTCTGTCCGGCGGGGCACATTTTGTATTGCATGAGATTGCATTTTTTTTTTTTATTTAGACAATTGTTTTTTTTTCCCCCCAGCATTTTATTTTGTACTCAGTAATGGGGAGTTTTCCAGTGTAGCAAAGTAAATTACTTGTGTCAAAATGTACTTGAGTAAAAGTAAAATTACCTATTTTAAAAAATGTAATTAATTACTTTCCACCTCTGAGCCTAAGTAATAGCTACTGATTATTCCTATACACTGAAAACAAAAATATTTATTCAACCTAACTCAGTCAAGTCATCATTTTGCTGTGACTGCTTTAAATTGTAGTAAATATATACAATTTTAAGTTTATTCAACTTAACTTAGTTAAAACTGGAAGATGACTTGAATAAGTTACCCCAATTCAACTGAACTGAGTTTTGTTCACACAACAATAGTTTAATTAACTCTGTATAAAGTGTTTTGTTCTCACATATTATTGTCTTAAGCAATTAAGTTAATTTAAAATATACAGCTCTGGAAAAACATTAAGAGATCACTTCAGTTTCTGAATCAGTTTCTCTGATTTTGCTATTTATAGGTTTATGTTTGAGTAAAATGAACATTGTTGTTTTGTTCTATAAACTACAGACAACATTTCTCTCAAATTCCAATAAAAATATTGTCATTTAGAGCATTTATTAGCAGAAAATTAGAAATGGCTGAAATAAAAAAAAAGATGGAGAGCTTTCAGACCTCAAATAATGCAAAAAAAAAAAAAAAAAAAAAAAACAAACACAAGAGTGAACACTGTAGCTCCAAACCAACATACTGTAAGCACTAGGAACTCATAAAGGTTAGTTAGAATAAAGGTAACTTGCTCTTACAGCCTACAACACCGAGGCCTGGCAATTATCAAACATGTGCAATAATAATGCAAAAGGGTAAAGAAAGACAGAGGCCACAACCAGTATGCAAATATATGCAAAAAGCTGTATAAACCAACACAAATGAAAGAGCCTTGGCAAATTCAATGCATTTTATTAATTGGCCCAACAATCATTATTAAGTTTCCAGGTTGAAGTTCTCTGAACTCATTTTATGGAGTTGTACTGGCTGGAAACTTCACACAACTTTTAGAAAGAGTCTAAAAGTGGAGAGGGTGCGCATTTCTAGCGCAGAAAAACGAGCCAAAGAGTCTAAAAGCGGAGAGAGTGCGCATTTCTAGCGCAGAAAAACGGGGCAAAAGAGTCTAAAAGCGGAGAGAGTGCGCATTTCTAGCGCAGAAAAACGGGCCAAAGAGTCTAAAAGCGGAGAGGGTGCGCATTTCTAGCGCAGAAAAACGGGCCAAAGAATCTAAAAGCGGAGAGAGTGCGCATTTCTAGCGCAGAAAAACGGGGCAAAAGAGTCTAAAAGCGGAGAGGGTGCGCATTTCTAGCGACGAAAAACGGGCCAAAGAGTCTAAAAGCGGAGAGAGTGTGCATTTCTAGAGCAGAAAAACAGGCCAAAGAGTCTAAAAGCGGAGAGGGTGCGCATTTCTAGCGACAAAAAACAGGCCAAAGAGTCTAAAAGCGGAGAGGGTGCTCAGTTCTAGCGCAGAAAAACGGACCAAAGAGTCTAAAAGCAGAGAGGGTGCGCATTTCTAGCACAGAAAAACAGGGCAAGAGTCTAAAAGTTGTCGTAATTAAGGAGTTTAATATTAAGAGACATCATGAAATTAAACATCAATTTCAACAATCTTAGTTTACACAACACTGTCAAAGATAAAGATAGTAAGTCAAGTAAAATGGTGTGTAAATGAAATAATCAGGAAAAAGTATTATTTAAAGTGGTATATTTCATTATTTGTTTTATTACAGAGTCTGTGGCCCGTGACTTCAAATATATTTCTCCTTCAGGCCCCCAACAAAAAAAGTTTGGACACCCCTGCTCTAAGAGATTAAGGATAAGTGTTCTACTTAGAACCAATCTTTAAAAAGATGGTGAGAAATAATTAGTAGATTAAAAAAGTAATTAGAGTATAAAAAAGAGTGATAATAAATCCTGTAGTGAGTTCAGTCCTGCATCTGCGTGTTTTCCTCTCTGCCAGTGAGGATGCAGGTGGTCAGGGCCACAGCCACTGTGGACAATTACATATCCTGTTATTAAAATGTGAGAAAACACTGGAATTAGAATAGGCATTGTAGCACTACACAAGATGTGTTTATCTAACCAGCACAATTCAGTATATCACAATAGTGAGTAAGAAGCATTTGCTGCATTATTTAAACGTGACAGATTTAGGGAAATGGCCAAATTGGTTAGATTTGACTGTAAATCAACATTTGTTAAGTTTTCTTTTTTTTACAAAGCATTACTTGCTGTTGGTTGGCAGTTCGCTGTACAGAAGGTTATGCCGTTAATAAGAATAACTAGGAAAAAGTGACTATTAGTCTTAAAACCTGTTATTTTTTACTCCTAATAGAAAATGACACAATGTATAAAAATATAGGAAGAAATAAGGATGTTAATGTTCACATAAACCACAGAAACCAACAATCCCATAAGGAACCATCCAATCCAAAAGAACCATTTACATTTAACCCTTGTGTCTGTGGGACCCGTTTTCATTTTTCATCAGATGATACTAAAAAAATATTTTTTCTAACTCAAACTCATTGTCATTGGCTCATTTTTTGTGAAAAACATATATCAAAACACATTTTCAATAAACACACACTGTACACCCCCCCCCCCCCCCCCAAACCATTTATATTACATACAGTATGTTTGGCCAAGGGCTAATAAACATTGCTTCATTTGTAAATTTGAAACTAAACAAATTTTCTACTCATATCTTGAGTTTAATTCATTTTCTTTTACATTTTATTAAAAAACTAATAAAAAAAAGAGTAGCACTTTTTGAAAGAAATGTAACATAAGAAAGGTAAAAGGCAAATATTAACCATGTAAGCTGTTTATATTGCTTGCAGTTTAGGTGAAGCAAGCATGTGTAAAGCATTTTAATGTAGAATTGCTTAATTTTGCTGAATTAAATACAAATAACAAAGTAAACGAGTAACAAAAATATGAACACCACACAAGGGTTAATTTTGCTGAGATATTAATCTAAATCTATTAGAATCAAAACAGAAATGTTTATTACTGACCCTTAGTCACAATGTTGAAACAAATAAAGAGAGCACTTCAGTTTCTGAATCAGTTTCTCTGATTTTGCTATTTATAGGTTTATGTTTGAGTAAAATGAACATTGTTGTTTTATTCTATAAACTACAGACAACATTTCTCCCAAATTCCAAATAAAAATATTGTCATTTAGAGCATTTATTAGCAGAAAATGAAAAATGACTGAAATAACAAAAAATATACAGAACTTTCAGAAAACAAGTTCTTATTCATAAAGTTTTAAGAGTTCAGAAATCAATATTTGGTTTTTTTTATGCATCTTGGCATCATGTTCTCCTCCTCCACCAGTCTTACACACTGCTTTTGTATAACTTTATGCTGCTTTACTCCTGGTGCAAAAAATCAAGCAGTTCAGTTTGGTTTGATGGCTTGTGATCATCCATCTTCCTCTAGATTATATTCCAGAGGTTTTAAATTTAGTAAAAATAAAAGAAACTCATCATTTTTTTACAGAGCTGTATATAAAATTGGTTTAAGAGAAATAAAAGTGTTTTTAAGAGATAAAAGGTATTACTGATTGCATTACAGCAAAACTTTAAACAAAGAAAAAGAATGTAAAAAAATAGCAGATCATTAAACAGATTTAAGGGTCACACTTTATAATAAGTTTCATTAATATACTTTTAACTAATGATACACAAATGTGAACAAATGCTTACACATGACAATTAGTTATCAGCATGCATTTTTTTAATTTAGTCATTTTAAAAAATCATTAGCTCGTCAGAATTTGAACATTAATACATCACTAGTAATGAGAATTTTAAACCTGATAAATGTTCATCAATTGCAGTTATTGTTGCCAATGTGTTTATTAGTATTCCCAACTTTTTTGTTCCTTAAAATGTGAAAAAATAACAGTTCATTAGCATTCATTAGTTAATCATATATTAATAAAAGTTATTATAAAGTGTTACCAATTTAAATTTTAAGAGGATATAACTTTCTAAGACTTATTAAAGATATTTTTTTGCAGCGCAAGATCAAGGCCAAGCTAATAGGAAAAAAAATGATAAAATAAATCACATGTAGGCCTGTCACAATATTTTTTTTTTGTGGACGATATATTGTCCCAGAAATTATTGCGATACACAATATTTTTGGTAATTTTAAGACGCTTTTTAAAGACCACAAAATTTGAATGAATCATTTATTATAATAATTTTGGGAATTCTATACTTATTTCTTTACATATTTTGTCCACACTGTGTGTGTGGAGTCACAGTTATTTAAGCATGGCTGGCTAAAATTATGTTCATTATTATATATGTGAACAAACATACAAAAAACACAGTAGGCGATATCACGATTATCAAAAATGATTGAGGTCGTGTTCATTTATTGTACGATAAATCGATATTGCACTTATTGTGACAGGCTTGATCACATGATCACGTCGAAGCTTCAGCTATTCCCTCTCTATTGCTGTGGCATTCCCCTCCAGCTCTCCTCCACTAACATCCTCAAAGGCTTTACTCACAGCTGAACAAAGCAGGAAAAACGCGCGACCTTGCATGTCCTGATTACTCGAAAGGGTATTTCAGGATTTCCCGTCGCCTATCAACTGATGTCATACGCTGCCAATAACCCTGTAAGCTGATTTAGAGGAGAAGGACAATAGAGGGGCTAAAGGATTAATGACACGAGCAAGAGGGAGAATTCCCTAATTATGTTACAATCTCAAAATATGACTCATGGTATTTGATTCAGAGACTGATTGCCTTTTTTTTTACATGAGTTTCTTGTTGCTTTTGTTTTATACATGCCTATACAGTACCGGGAAAAACTTAAGACTCACTTTAAAGGAGAACTCCGGTGTAAAAATTTTTCTTTTTATGTAGTAAAACATGATAAAAAGTTATTTCCTTTGATCATTTGCACACCTTCGTTCTCCCACAGCGTTCCCAGAACCGGAAATTTTAACAGTTTGTCCAAACACCCTTCAGACTGGGTGACACGGGGCATAATTTGCCTTGATAAATAGTTTTTTCCACCGTTATCCAGAGTATAAAGTAGCTCCAGAGTCCTGACATTTAAAACGAGACATTAATAACTTAAAAAGTGCACAAGATTCTTATTAAAAAAACACTCTTTATCTGCTACGCTATGCGGATTCTATGTATATATACGTTATGTTATGTTATTATCAGTACAGTAATGGCGGCGCTCAGAGCTGAAGCTCGCATTGTAGGATGTAAACAGTGGTTTTTAATCAGCTTCTTGTGCACTTTTTAAGTTATTAATGCCTCATTTTAAATGTCAGGTCTCTTCAGATTCTAGCAAGGAGGTGTGGAGCTACTTTGAGCTGGATAACAGTGGAAAAAGCTATTTATCGGGGTAAATTATGCCCCGTGTCACCCAGTCTGAAGGGTTTTAGACAAACTATTAAAATGTATGGATCTCAGAACGCTGTGGGAGAACAGAGGTGTGCTATTCATCAAAGGTAAGAACTTTTAATCATGTATTACTACATACAAAAAATCAATTTTCCACCAGAGTTCTCCTTTAAAATCAGTGTTTTTTCATTATTTTAAAATGTTCTGCATTGTAGGTTAATACTAAAGTCATTCAAACTATGAAGAAAAAGAGTAAACTAACCACAATATCTTTTTTATATTTTAGATTTTTTATTTAGATATATTTTATAGTCATCTGGAATTTCAGGCTTTCAGTTAACAGCTGTGCTGAACTCATCAAGAGTTAATTACCTGAATTTCTTGTCTCTTAATGTGTTTGAGAGCATCAGTTGTAAAGTTGTGAAGAGGTAGAGTTACAGGTATACAGTAAATAGCTCTATTTGAGTAATGTTCTAATCTATATTATGAGAAGCAAGAACTACTCAACTAAATAACGAAAACAAAATACTTGAAGAAATGAAGGTCAGCCAATCTGAAACATTTCAAGAACTTAGTTCCTGAAATGATCCTCAATTGCAGTCACAAAGACCATCAAAAACTTAATGATGAAACTGGCACTCATCAGGACTGACCCAGGAAATCAAGAGCAAGAGTTCTCTCTGTTGTACAGGATAAGTTCATCAGAGTTATCAGCCTCAGAAACTGCAAGTTATCAGCTCCTCAGATAAGAGCACATAAATGCTTCTTCACAAAGTATTTTGTTTTTGTTTTAAACACTTTTAAGGGTACCACTTTAAAATAAGACTACCTTTATAAAGGGTTTATAAATGATTTACAATTAATTTATTAATGGTTACTAATTAGGTATAATCAGTAATCATTAATAATCAGTTATAACACATACATAGAAAGGGCAACAATGACCTGTTGTTTGCAAAATAGTGAACCCACAGCCGTCTACATTGTTGTCCTTTCTATTTATGTGTTATAACTGATTATTAATGATTTTAAGGCATTTACAACCTAATTAGTAAGCATTAATAAACTAATTGTAAACCATTTATAAACCCTTTATAAAGGTAGTCTTATTTTAAAGTGGTACCCTTTTAAGTTACTACATGATTCTTTATGTGTTCCTTCATAATCTGGATGACTTCATTTAAGTATTTCTATAAACTTTCCTACTGTTTCTATCCTGCTCTATATCCACCTCCATCTCTTAATCATTCTCTCTATCTCTTTTCCTTTAAGATGGAGGAGTCTGGGAGTCCTCGTTTCAGCAAGCTCCATTTCCCCATGGGCCTGTGGATAAATTCCCCACGGAAACACTTCGCCAAGCTGGGTGCACGCTGGCCGAGCGCAGTTTCAGTCAAGTCAGTGTTCCTGAAGTTTCTCAATCTCGCATTCATTAGCTAAAACACTCTGTCATAGTAAAAAAAACATTCCACAGGTGTTTTCTTTGATAGGACTGAGTAGGGCAGGGATCTGCAATTAAGTTTAACTGTGGGCCAGATATATATTTTTCAAGCCATTATGTGGAGGGCCACAAAAAAAATCAGTTTTGTAAAATGTGTAAAAAAGTGTAATGGGATGGAGTGCTACAGACTAGTAGCTCTCCAGCCCAGAGGGTTGTTGAACCCAATTGCAGAACAGTTGATCTCAAAGCAGGTAAACCCAAGCAGAAAGGAAAAAATAAATAAATGAACACACCGCCCCTTACGCGGGATCAAACCCATGTCTTCAGGGTCGCAGTCCAATACACTACTGCTGCCCTGGCTAGTGAACTGGGACACAGCCAGGAAAAAACACTATTTTAAGGAGATATGGGAGCCCAAGTACGGGAGTGAAAAGGACAGAGAGACAGGGAAGGAATGTAAACAAAAGCTGGCTAAAAAAAACTTTTTATTATAGTTCAAACCCCTGGAGTAGGAGGTGTGACAGTTATACAGAGGTCAGGGTTCAGTTCACACCACAGTTTGGACAGAGTTTGCTCCAAGTCCAGCAGCAATAAGACCTGGGGCCCTATTTTAGTGATCTATAGCGCACCGGTCAATTGCGGAAAAAAAATTACACCTAGTGCAGCTCGAAACCCACAAAAGGCATGTACTAATTTTTTTAAATAATCATGGGTATGTTTTGGCGTAATGTAAAAGAAACCAATCAAAAAAACTGTCACTTGCCATTCCCTTTAAGAGCCATGTGAGCTCTGACTTTGGCATGTTCGTATCTTAACAGTGCAGCACTTTTGTGTTTGTGTTTAACGAGTGAGGATGTATGCAGTGTGCTGGATGCATCTATAGGAATGGACTCTCATGATTGACTGTTGTCAAGGTTTTAATCAGTCAGTGGCGCACCTGTGTTTTCCACCACCAAAATAGCAAGAAACCAGAAAGAGCATTGCAACATGCCTTGTGCAGGGTGTACGATAAGGACCATGGACTGCTTTTCCTAAAACTTTTTTAAGGCTAAGAACTTTGTAAACCTTCGTATAATAATGAGTGTTTCCCGAAAACTAGATTGTTTCTAACTCAATTAAAAAACAAAATTCACCTTTAGCTTTACAGGGGTTTAGGCCTTTAAAAGTTTAAAAAAATGACTGATTTATATGTTTTAACTGATGCTAAAACCCTGTGACTTTGAATGCAACGAGCCAGGCTGGACAGTATTTGTTTCACCACTCCAGCCCCAGCGTCTCTCAGACTCAACAGAGGGGTCTAAAAGCATTACACCATTGCTCCATTTTCCAAAACCTTAAAACACAAATCCCAAAGAAGTTGGCCAGTTCAGCCACATCAAACTGCCGTCACAATAAGTCTGTATTTCCAAAACCTGTAATAAATACGCGTCTCTTTCTGCTGCTGTTTACCAAATGAAACACGCGGCTACAGGACCAACAGACGCTAACGTGATTGTAACAGTGTGTAATAATGATGTGTGTCAGTAATAAATAGCGTAATAAACAGCTCTGAAAACTGTAGAGTGTATGAGGTTTTAGAATTTTGTGTGTTAAGTTAATTCCAGGTTTCAGACAATTAGGAAACACGTCTGGAAAGGCCAAGCCGAGCGTGAAGGTCTGCAGTGGGGAAACAGGAATGAACTAAAACAGGTTTAGTCTACTGAGTCGTTGTGCTTCTAGTCTATTTAGGCCCTTATTTCCTTGGTTTTGCTGCACTATTTAACAGTAGTGACGTGATTCACAGGCGTCAGTTGCTCTGAGGATAATGGGGAAATGTCCACACCACTTTTTTGAAATGCTCTTTAAGCCTAAGCGGATTTCTTCAGCGGCGTCTGTAGACCTGCGTGTGGTTCGCACAGTTCTTGAGGGGAATTCCAACCATGTTTTTAAATTTCTGTATATTTCAGTGGTTGTGATGTATTTTAGGAGTATATTTGACTTCACACTTCTGGAATCGAAATGTATGTGCATATTTGAGACTGTCATACAGTTGCAATCTCTAAACCTCTAAAAACTCCCTCACAGTAAGTTATTACACTGAATAGTTATCAATACACTGCCTGCTCTCCCACACAGTTTTACCATACAGCTCTGGAAAAAAATAGAGACCACTAAAAAGTGATGAGTTTCTTTGATTTTACCAAATTGAAAACCTCTGGAATATAATCAAGAGGAATATAAATGATCACAAGCCATCAAACTAAGCTGAACTGCTTGAACTTTTGCACCAGGAGTAAAGCAGCATAAAGTTATCCAAAAGCAGTGTGTAAGACTGGTGGAGGAGTAGAACATGATGCCAAGATGCATGAAAACTGTGATTAAAAACCACCGGGGTTTTCCCACCAAATATTGATTTCTGAACTCTTAAAACTTTATGAATATGAACTTGTTTTCTTTGCATTATTTGAGGTCTGAAAGCTCTGCATCTTTTTTGTTATTTGAGCCATTTCTCATTTTCTGCCAATAAATGCTCTAAATGTTTTTATTTGGAATCTGGGAGAAATGTTGTCTGTAGTTTATAGAATAAAACAACAATGTTCGTTTTACTCAAACATATATCTATAAATAGCAAAATCATTTGAAGTGTCTCTTAATTTTTCCAGAGCTGTGGTTTTAGGGTTGATTAGAGCCTAAAAGAGCTTTACTGTTAGAACAGTCAGATTGTGTTTTGGTGCTTCATCTAAAATGGAAAAAAGTCTATGGCTTTGCACAGGTGTAAACAGTTGTTCTGTAAATACGATTATATCAACAATATCCTGGCTGCACTTAAAACCACTCAGTGTTGTTAACAGATTTGAATTAATCCAAAGAGTCTCTGGCATCTTCACTCAGATCATCTAGAAGAACTGTTTCCTCATGTTACTTCTGTTTCTACAGTTTTATTGCCTTAGATTCTTCAAATATTAGAAAAGCAATTTTGTTTGTAGTAATTCTACTGCAAGGCTCAATGTTACTATACCTTAAACATGGCACTTTGGTAATGTTACACATAGAAAAGCATGTGACTGTCAATGACCGATATGACCTGATTAGGACTTGATAGGCCTGTCACTGTTTTATTTTGGCCAATGAAAGAGATTCCACCAAGAAAATATTAAATTATATAGTCATATCATTCACCTCATACTCTGATGAATGACAGAGTAAGGGTGTACTCACACTACACAATTTCACTTGGTTACCTCTTAAAGCATGACTTGATTGACTAGTGTGATCGCTCCAAAACATGGCAGTGTTGTGCCGAATTCAGCATCCCCATCAGAAAAAGCATCCCCTCTTGGGAGCTTGCGATTTAACCGTGACTGAGATAATCATGATTTTGGCACTTATTTCTTGGTAAGTTAAAGCGGATTATCAATAAGATGCTTTTATCAATAAGATGTGCTCCTGAGAGAGGGTGCTTTTCATGGCGGGGATGTCAAATTCGGCACGACACTGGCAAGCCCACTGAGCAGTGAATAAGGACAAAAGGAGTAAGCGTGCTCAGGCACGGATTGTTTAAACGTAGTGTGAGTGCAGGCCAGTGAGGGAGTGGGAAGGGAGCGCAATTCAACCAAACTGTGCCTAGTGTGAGTAAAACACCCTAAAACTAAGGCTGTGTCCCAATTGTCTACTACATACTTATAAGCTATATATGCTGTAATGTATGTTGATTAATCCATAAGCATAAATATTATAGCTTCTCTTCTGTATTCACTTTTTTCAGATCTACCACCAGCTCAGATGCGGCCTCAGTGCATGAAGCCCCGTCCCCTGCCCCGCCCTCCTCCCTCTCTTTCTCCAGTCCCTCTCTCGCCCCATCGTCCCCATCCCCTGCCCCCACCTTCCTTCGCCCTCGCCCAGCCAATCAGCCGCAGTCTCGGGCCAAGCGTCTGTCCAACCTTTTTCTAAGGGGGCGTTCCAACAGTGACCGGGACCGAGCGATCGGAGAGCGTGAGAGAGAGCTGTGGGCGCACTCGGCCGCCCCGTCATCGCATCACTTCCTGCCCTCGGCTTCTTCTTCCTCCCCGGGGCTGGTGAAGATCTATGGCGATGCTCTCTCAAGTGGAGCCAATTACCGCAGCCTGCTGGCCAACATCCACTCTACTGCCCGGCAGCTCATCCAGCAGGTCATCACCCGATACACAGAAAGAGAGCGGGAGAACGAGACCGAGGACTTGAGCGGTAAGTGGAGGATTATGGGTAATCTGGGTGGCAAAAGACAGACTATGTAGCAGCACTAATTTTACTAATGCAAACAATTTAACACATCATTTATATTTATAATTATATTTGTTATTGAATGTTTTATTGGTCGTTGTAATAAAAAGTCGTTGTAATTTACAGGAAAATATAAATATATAAAAACATATAAATATGTTTTTTTGTGCATTTGATAATAAACATTAGTTTATAATAAGTTGGTGTTTGGTTGCTTGTGTTTGTGTCTGATATTATTAGTGTCAGTAGTGGATGTCTGACTATGACTATATCATAAGGATGTAATATCTTCTAAACTGGTAAATGATATAAACCGCCCCCAAACCTTCCCCCCCCCCCCCCCCCCCCTGTGTGTTCCACCTTCCTGTGCACCTGCACAGTTCTCCAGAAGCATTCCCCGGAGGACTTCCTGTTGTGTGATGTCATTGGAAAGCCCATTCAGCAGGCAGATGGAGCTGTGCAATGGCAGACAGAGTGCCGGAGGGGCGTGGCTCCCTGGGAATGCCCCCTGCTGTTGGTGGATATGTGGAGGCCCAAAGATGGCTTTGAGCGTCGCTTCGAGATCCAGCGACGTGACGAGTATGAGAGGGAGGAGAGAGAGAAAGAGAGGGAGAGAGAGAGGGACGGAGAGAACCAAGGTACGTAACTAGGTCACCCACGTCCCTTCCTAGTGTACAAACATGGAACACCAGGTTACAAGTCAGTTTTGTATATTGTTACATATATACAGCACTGGTAAAAAGTTAAGATACACCTTAAATTCAGTGTTTTTTTTTTTCTTTATTATTTTAAAATGTTCTACACTGTAGATTAATAGTAAAGTCATCCAAATTATGTAGAAAGGCATACAGAGTTATTAAGTCCACAAAAAAGTGTTCAACAAACCAGAATATGTTTTATATTTTAGATTCTTCAAAGTAGCACCTCTTGCTTAGATAGAGACAGTTCTGCTCATCTTGGCTGGATTTTCTCAGTCACCTGGAAATCAGGCTTTCAGTTAACAGCTGTGCTGAACTCGTCAAGAGTTAATTACTTGAATTTCTTGAACCATCTTAACTACTCAACTAAGTAAATAATAAAACATGACTTTAAAAAATGAAGGTCAGTCAATTTGAAACATTTTAAGAACTTTGAAAGTATCCTCAAAGGCAGTTGCAAAGACCATCAAAAAGTTAGGATGGAACTGGCACTCATCAGGACTGACCCAGGAAAAAAAAGAACAAAAGTTCCCTCTGTTACACAGGATTAGTTAATCAGAGTAACCAGCCTAAAGAAACACAAGTTAACAGCTCCCCATATAAGAGTACCTAAATCAGGGATGTCCAAACTTTTTTTGTTGGGGGCCAGAAGGAGAAATATATTTGAAGTCACGGGCCACAGACTCTGTAATAAAACAAATAATGAAATATACCACTTTAAATAATACTTTTTTCTGATTATTTCATTTACACACCATTTTACTTGACTTACTATCTTTATCTTAGCCAGTGTTGTGTAAACTAAGATTTTTCAAATTGTTTAATTTCATGATGTCTCTTAATATTAAACTCCTTAATTACGGCAACTTTTAGACTCTTTGGCCCGTTTTCTGCGCTAGAAATGCGCACTCTCTCCACTTTTAGACCCTTTTGCCCGTTTTTCTGCACTAGAAATGTGCACACTCTCCGCTTTTAACCTCTTTGGCTTGATTTTCTGCACTAGAAATGCGCACTCTCTACGCTTTTAACCTCTTTGGCTCGATTTTTTTTGCGCTAGAAATGTGCACCCTCTCTGATTTTAGACTCTTTGGCCCGTTTTTCTGCGCTAGAAATGCGCACTCTCTCCGCTTTTAGACTCTTTGGCCCGTTTTTCTGCGTAAGAAATGCGCACTCTCTCCGCTTTTAGACTCTTTGGCCCGTTTTTCTGCGTAAGAAATGCGCACTCTCTCCACTTTTAGACTCTTTGGCCCGTTTCTGACTCCTAGCGTTCAAACTTTGAATCTCACATTATAAAAACCTGCTTAACAGCGGGCCAACTTTCATTCTATTTCTAAAATACCTCACAGGCCGCTCCAAAAAAGGAAACGGGCCGCAAATGGCCCACGGGCCGTAGTTTGGACACCCCTGACCTAAATGCTTCTTTCACAGAGTATTCTGGTTTGATTAAGTTAAGTTTTAAGTTACTACATGATTCCTTATGTGTTCCTTCATAGTCTGAATGACTTCAGTATTTATTTACAATGTAGGAAATATACAGTATATATAAAAATAAAAGCACTGAATGTAAAGCTGTGTTCAAACGTTGACTGGTACTGCACATTTATCTTTTGGTCTTTAATGTTATGTAATGTAAGCATGCTTTGCTGTTGCAGTGCGATGGAGACGCAGCAGGATGGCCTCAGGTAGCGGTCCTGAAGAGGAGCGCGGTCACCGGGGGAGAAACACTGAGCTTCGGAGGAGTATAAGCGATATGAACCTGACCTTAAGGCGCCGTCAAGGCAACCAGGCCGCCAATGACCCGAGACATGGGGGAAACGCACCAAAAAATGGCAGTCCTCAGGACAGGAAGAATATTGTGAGCATGATCGCCACAGAAGCAGGAGAGGTGAGAACCAGGAGAGAAAAAAGGAGCATAATAAATGCATAGGTTATGATACTACATGTAGTTGATGTTTCAATCACAGTTTCTCACAGTCCATGTCAGTGTGTAGTCATTTCCCCCAGGCGAGATTAGCTAAACTTGTAGTAAGTACCTGGCTTTGGTGTTGTAGGCTGTAAAACTGAGCATCATTGTGTGAGCTGCTAACTCTGGGTTGGCTGTGCGCTATACTGTTTACTCTATAGCATTATATGTCACATTTTACAGACTATAAGGCGCCCTTTTTTATGGCACAATATCAACAAATGTTTATTTTCTGGTCTATTTTCTTACATAAGGTGCATCAGATCATAAGGTGTATTTTAAGTGACAATAGTAAAGAACAAGGGTGTCGCCATGTTTCTCTTCTAATGGGGAAGCTGAGGGAAGCGCCTAAGTAAACAAAACTGTAATTCTTAAAAACGAAAAAATATTTTCTTTTAAAGTCAAGCGAGTGCTGGATGTTAATCTATACAGATTTCTCGCCTCAAAACTGTTTATTTGGGCGAGTAAAGTGCTTTCTGTTTATATACAGTAAGCTTAGATTTCTAATATTTTCCACAGCGCAGTTAACAGCAGCGCTAGCCATGGTTACCAGCACTTAGCGCTAGTAAATGCCTCCGGATAGTGCTACACTGAGGATTTGTGACAAACATCTAGTGCTATCAGCTAGTGGTTTGTCCCACGTAGCTAGTTTTAACACGTTAAACACACAGACTACAGTCCGATATACTCACCTCTGAATGGCAAAAGAGTTTATCAGCTAATGCTAATACTGCTCCAGCCTGGAACTTCTTTATAACACTGTATTTTAGTTGGAGTGGCTTTACTGCTCTTTACAACCTGACTGGTAAAATTCAAACATAAGGTACACTATCGATTTTTGGGGAAATGAAATGATTTTAAGTACGCCTAATAGAGCGAAAAAATACGGTATAATGCTTGAAATCTGTATTTCAGCAAAATGAAATCTAAAATCTATACTACATATCTATTTTGTTCACTTAAATTAGAAGTAGTATTACTGTTTAAAGCAACTAATCTAACAAAAAAACATAATTTCATTTAACTTACAGTTTAGGCATGATAACTTATGCTTAAAAGTTTTAAGTAAACAAATGAACTAGGTTTAGTTATCACAGCTCATCTGGCTATTCCAAGTATTATGGCTTTTAATAATTTAGTTTTGATATTGGTTTTCCAAACTTATTTAATCAATAAAGGATAAATCACAAAATGTTCTGTGGATAGCACACAAGCAAATAGTGTAGCACCAGGCCAACACACAGCAACACCTGAGCAACACAACTAAAGGTAACTTGCTCTTTCAGTCTACAACACTGAGGCTTGTCAGCTAATCAAGGTATAAAATACAAAAGCTCACCCAAGGGGAGATAGCTTCATGTGAAAGAAACCACACTAAAGGAAAGTGAAGGAAAATCATAAACCCAATGTGCATATATTAGGTCCCATGAGCCAATACAGAAAGTGTATGAACCAACA
Organism: Astyanax mexicanus; assembly: GCF_023375975.1. Taxonomy (NCBI): domain Eukaryota; kingdom Metazoa; phylum Chordata; class Actinopteri; order Characiformes; family Acestrorhamphidae; genus Astyanax; species Astyanax mexicanus. The sequence continues at coordinate 6,860,631 of NC_064413.1, forward strand.
CTGATTAAAGAACTTTATCGCATGTTTAGTAAATGAAAAGTTGGTCGAAAACTCTTTTTTTCATTAGCTCAACAAATATTGTTCTCAGGATGAAATTCTGTGAACTTATATTATAGTATTAGTTAATCTGAGTAAAACACAAACTTCTTTTTAGAATGTTTACATTATTTCCATTCAAAAAATCCAGCAGACTAAGGCGCTGTCACTATTGTCGGGAGATTGCTGGCTCGAATCCTGTTTATGCAGCTTACCATCAGCTGCCAGAGCCCTGAGAGAGCAAAATTGGCATTGCTTTCTCTCTGGGTGGGAAGATGACGTTTTTTTTCCAGCACATCACTCCTTGGGTGATGTAGATCAGCACGAGGCGTCTGTGAGCTGATGTATCAGAACCGAGTAGCTGTGCTTTCCTCAAAGTGTGCTGTGATCCTACTCAGCAATGCTGCATATTGGTCTTGTAAATTCGGGAGAAAATGGGATAAAAATTTGAAAGAAAAAAAATAACAATAATAAAGAAAGCATGGCTTCATTATTTCTTCTTTCTTTTGTCTGAAGGTCACCGGGCAGAGGGTGCGAGGTGATGTAGAGAGACACTCAAGAGCATCAGAGGAAGAGAGAGACACCTGTGACCTGGAAGTGATGTCGCAGAGCCTGATCCTCCCACCCACAGACCGCCCATATTTCCTGTTGCTGCAGGGCTATGACCAAAGCAAGGCTAGACATGCAGCACCACCCTATCACACCGAGCGCCTCATGATATCATACCTGCATTCCCTCTAATCGCAACATACCATCTCCTCTTTCATACCTTTCAGTTGATATGGCATTCCGATAGCAGCACAAAACAGCTATACACAGCCACACAATGACCACACGGGCCGCACAATACGTCCACACACCCGCTATGTCTACATCTGGCCCTGCCGCACAATGACCTCACACAAGAGCGCATTGTCGACAACTTGTAACACACTTCATCCCTTATCAGCCCCGCATTTCTGAACAACTTAAGATTTCAGATTACAGTCGTTTTCATAACAACTGTGCTATAAATGACAACAGTCTTTCTTCCACCTTCATATAACAGTCTGTCTGACTGTGTAAAACAGTGAATACACTATATATACACACTACCAGTCAAAATTGCATATACATATATACAGCTCTGTAAAAAAAAATACAAATAAGAGACCACTTCAGTTTCTGAATCAGTTTCTCTGATTTTGCTATTTATAGGTTTATGTTTGGTTAAAATGTTGCAACATTGTTGATTAATTCTATAAAATATGGACAACATTTCTCACAAATTCCAAATAATAAAAAAAATGTTGTCATTTAGAGCATTTAATTGCAGAAAATGAGAAATGGCTGAAATAACAAAAAAGATGCAGAGCTTTCAGACCTCAAATAATGCAAATAAAAACACGTTCACATGGTGGAATAACCCTGGTTTTTAATCACAGTTGGCATGTTCTCCTCCACCAGTCTTGCACACTGCTTTTGGATAACTTTATGCTGCTTTACTCCTGGTGCAAAAATTCAAGCAGTTCAGTTTGGTGGTTTGACGGCTTGTGATCATCCATCTTCCTCTTAATTATATTCCAGAGGTTTTCAATTTGGTAAAATCAAAGAAACTCATCATTTTATATGGTCTCTTACTTTTTTTTCTAGATGTGTATATATATATACACACAATGAAGAACAAGTATCTTCATTTTTGTTGATCTTTAGTTTAATTCCCTTTCAATTTTTTTTGACAAATAGTAGAAATTCTTCAAAATGACCTGAAATGAACTATTTTTACATTTACTTCTATTTAATGTTAAGAAGAATTTAACTCTCTTCTTTCATGTCGCTGTTTTGGAGATACTTGTTTCCAACTGGACAGCGATGATGTTGGGGCCAAACCTGGGAAAATTATTATATTTAACATATTATTATATTTATAATTATTATACTTTTTTTAAAAACATGTTGACATTGAAAGCACACACACACACACATATGTACAGTGTTATGAAAAAAAAATGGGCACCCCTGATAATTTTCATGATTTTTCTTTATAAATCATTGGTTGTTCGGATCAGCAATTTCAGTTAAATATATCGTATAGCAGATAAACACAGTGATATTTGAGAAGTGGAATAAAGTTTATAGGATTTACAGAAAGTGTGCAAAAAATCTTTAAACTAAATTAGGCAGCTGCATTAATCTGGGCTCCCCAAAAGAAAAATTACATCAATATTTAGTAAACCTGCTTTTTGCAGAAAAAACAGCCTCTAAATGCTTCCTATTTCACATCTCAAATATCACTGTGTTCTTCTGCTATATGATATATTTAACTGAAATTGCTGATCTAAAAAAAAACAATGATTTATAAAGTAATATCATGAAAATGATCAGGGGTGCCCAAACGTTTTCATACCCCTGTACTTACATACATATGTATATATTGGATTTTGTATCACATGACTATTCAGTCATTATTTGCACATTTTCAGAATTAAGTTACCACTGTAGAAATCACACACTCTGCAGAATCCTAATAGATAATTAAATCCAGCTCTAAAGGGTTTCTGACTGAACTATTTCCTTTGTTTTTGTCCAGGACTTCGTTTTGTACATCATGGCAGGTCACACGCACGTTTTTGGACGGAAGCCTACGTTCAGAGAGAGGGAGAAGGACAGGGAGAGAGAGAGGAAGGGAAAGAGGCCTCTCAGAGTGGACACTTTCCTCTCAGCTCCAGATCTCCTCGCCAGACACCTGCTGGTGAGGAGGGACTCTGCTGTCCCTGACCAACCCCGTGGTCAAGGTATGTCAGTCTCCACATTAGGAACGTAAAATCACAATGTTATACTATAAAAAAAAACAGATGAATTGACTTTTAAAGGGGGCATATTATGCAAAAAATCATTTTTTTTGCTTGTCTCGATTGCCCCTATAAACACTCCAAAAAAACACCAAAGAAAATCCATCCTTCTATTTTCTAAAATAATAAATTAGTTAAAAGAGTTTGGTGTCAGGAATCATATGCTTCTATGAGCCATTTCTATGGCTCCCACCCAGTCCAAGGAGATCAGTTGAGAAAACAGCATTTCTGACAGAACACTGCAGAATTGGCCAGTAGACTTTGTCTGAAGGAGGGATCTATACCTACTGAACTAGTTTTTTGTTGAATTATCCTAAAAAGCTGTCCGGTTTCACTCGTCCTCAAGGAAAGAACTAAACTCACTATTTTTTAATAATACACAGTCCCAGTCAAAAGTTTGGATAAACCCTATTTCTCTAACACACATTATCTAATGTGTTTTCTTTCTTTTATGATTTTTTTTACTTTGTAAATGTAATATTTTATATCAGTCTATATTAAAGCTATACTGGAACACATGCAGAATTATTTAGTAAACAAAGAGTGTAAAACACACCTCCTTAACTCCATATGTGTCCCTCAATAGTTTTCACATCATGAATATTAATAAACAATGTAGAAAATAAATTAAATGAAGAAAAACTTTGAATAAGAAGGTGTAAAAACAGTGAATAAAACCAGTTATAAACACAGTTAGCTATGGCACATGCCATAGTTGTGTTAATCTTAAGGAGTAAAATGAGCACTACAGACAATAGAGTGTGCAAACGGTCCTACCTTATCCACTTTCTGGGTATATTGGCGTCTTTGGGCCATTTGTGCACGGTGGCCCATTGTACATCACAGAGACTATAAAAAAGATGGATGCCGTGTCTCCGTTCCCATTCATTCAATGAAAATAAAGCCAAAATCTTCCTCCATGTTGGCGATCCTGAAACCCAAGTCTGCGCAGTAGAGACCAGAGGAGGGAGAAAGACTGTGGAGAGACAGCCTACTCATTTAAATAACCCCGCCCCTGAGGGCTGCCTCGAGGTCACAGGCTGCAGAGCGGAGCGGAGCGGAGCTGACGGTCTGTTATTGGTCCGGCCCATAACCAGCCCTTTTACAATAACCACACCTTTTTTGAATAGAGCTGAATAACGTTTTAAAAACCGAATTCTGTGGGGATATAAAATTTGACAATATAAGCAGAGGTTACACTAGCTGCTGCATTTAAATAATGGAGGTAGAATTACAGTATATTAGTAAAAAAAAACGTGACTGAAAGTTGTCTGTTTTGCCATTGAAACCTATGGGGATGGGTGGGGTTACACAGCTTTCTGAAACCGAACAGCAGGGGGAGCCCGACCTGTGGTGGCTTGACTTTTGAGAGACGATGCTCTGTCCAGCTGTACACAGTCTATGGTACATCAAATTACTGCAGCCAAAAACCACACACCTTTTTTTTTGTCATTTTGCATCATCTTCAGTTCATCTAGTTCAATTTTACAGGTTGTTTTCCATCATCTACAGTGGGTACAGTGCCAAACAATAGTCTTTTAAGCTGTATTCCTTGAATTTGTGGGGGAAAAAAAATTCTAAAAGTTTTCTAATCATCGACAATCACAAGTTAGCGACTCAGCTTAAGCTGTAGTTATGTGTTTGACAATTTCATATTAGCTGGTGCTCAGCCTTTAAAACTAATAGCAGTACTAAATATATCCTAAAAAAAGACCCAAACCCACTGTAATGATGCCAAAACTGGTTTAATGTATTTGTTTAATGCTTCTGTAAGTGTAAAAAATATATAAAGTATAAATCTGGATGCTAATCTGCTGTTGTATCCACAGCTCTGGTGCGTCCGTTCAGAGGAGGAGCCGTCACTCACAACGGAGTTGTGCTGTACAGAGAGGCAGTGCTGAAGCCTGGAGACCTTATTGGCCTAGGCAGTCACTTCCTCTTCCTGTACCGGGACCCCCGAGTGACCCCTGCCCCACCCATAGCCCTTGCCTCACCCTGGCAGGCTGAGGCTGCCTCCTCCTTCGTGGCTGGAAGTGTGGCGGACAGGCAGGAGGCTCTGAGGCAGTATCTGGGATCCTCTGAGGCAGTGCTGAAGTTCCAGGGCAAGCAGGCAGATGCCCTGCTGCAGGTACGACCCACCCGCTGCAAAAACAGGGTTCCCACGGGTCCTTAAAAAGCCTTAAAATGTCTTAAATTAAAATCTTGATATTTAAAGTCTTTAATTGTCTTAAATTTACTGTAAATTTTCTGTTTTTTGGATGGTCCGTTTAATGCCAGTGGGAAAACACATACTAATTTTAGTGGCGAGGTACTTGGAAGAGAACTAAAGTTAGTGGAGAGCTAGCTAATGTTACTGGGGGGAGAACTAAGGTTAGTGCAGAGATAGCTAATATTAGCATAGAGCTAGCTAACATGATAACTGACATAAACATACTGTATTTTACACACTATTAGCGTGCCAGATTATAAGGCATGGCGGGGGAGGGGGGCTAACCACTAGTGTTAGTCGTGGTTCGTGGCTAATGCCACCCAACAGCGCTGCAGTGACGAAGTTTAAGTTTTACGGTAGGTCAGGGCAAAATGACCCAGCAGTTCTTAAAAGATTAGACTCTGTCTGGGACATAAATGGCTCTCTATTTCCTTAATAATATTGCACTATATAGAGAGCGACTATTTAGTTTACTAAATAGTGTTGAAAACACAAGTAAATTTGGACACTCCCTCATCACTAACATGCGTCCTCACTGGTCACTTAAACACACACATGTGGCTGAATTGTGTTTAAAACTGCGTACACACATAAGCTGAGTTCTGAATTAAAATGAAAAAAAAAACAACTGCTGTGTTGTAACTGTGACTAGCGCTGCTGCTAACCGTGCTAAAATACTGGAAATCTAAGCTTACCGTAAATAAACAGAAGTGCATTACTCACCCAAATAAACAGTTTTCAGGAGAGAAATCTGTGTAGATTAATATTCAGCACTCGTTTGACTTTGAAAATGTGCCTTATAATCGGGTGCACCTTATAGGCTGTAAAGTACGGTAATATTGAAGTGGAGTGAAGGAATAGTATGGTTACATGCTTTTAGTAAACTTAATACATCCATAAATCCACAGATAAACCCATCTTTAAACCCATCTGTTACAGATCTGTACAGTATCTTCTGTTATTTATTCATTCATTTATCAATGCTTATTTTTACTGATGTTTCTCTTTAGGAAATCATAGCAAAGAATTCAACTCCGGATTCGGGAGGTGGAGCTTTAGCCCCGGCCTTTCTGCTCTCACTCATGATTGACTACGCTTCCAAACATCTGGACCCGGCGCTGACGCCCCAGCTGCTGTTAAAAGCTGCCAATCAGATCAAGTCAATCGTGTGGGTGCGTATCTACTAACCCTTTAACATTAATGAACACATTTGTTGGGAGATATTCATGTGGAACGGGATAGTCTGTAGTTTAACTGATGCACCACATGGGCACCACACAGTTTAAAAATTCCTTTATTCTGATCATGTTGGAATCACGTTTGTTGGAATATATATATATATATATATATATATATATATATATATATATTATATATTAGTAATATCATGACTTGTTGGATCCTTGACCTCTGGCTAATTTTCAATAGTCTAGAGAATAAATAAATAATAATAATAATAATAATAATAATAATAATAATAATAATAATAATAATAATAATCATAAAACCGAAAAGTTCTTTAAAACAAAGATAAAAGATGATTTATAATTAATATCCTTTTTCACCTTTTTTTTACCTTTATTTTTAAAAAAAATCTGGATTAACAGATTCCTTTCTGTTACAGCAATGTAGAATTTGACCTTTGAAAAAACTAATTAAATGATTTAAATTCTGTTATATTCTGTAAAATTTTATAAACTTTCCGTAATTGCATTTCAGCCAAAATGCATTTCAGCCAAAATGCATTATATATATATATATATAGTCACGAGTATAAAATCTACTAAATTATGTTCAAATAATTCAAATCGACTTAAAATTCTAATATTAAGTAACAGTTGAAGCTGGGCAAACTTTGGAAGTCTCTAATCAGGTTTTCGTTTCTTAAGTAAAAGCAAAAAAACTATGCTCTTACAACTTGCTCTTACAATTTGCTCTTGCAGCCAACAACACTGCATTCAAGCATTTAACCATTATAAAAAACCTAGGAGGCGCCGAGTGGTGCTCCCTCCGGGTGGGTAGATGGCGCTCTCTCCCCACATCACTCCTACGGTGATGTTCACAGCACAGAGCGTCTGTGAGCTGATGTCTCGGAACTGGCTTCAGAGGCGGTCTTTGCATAGAGGCATTGCTAGGCAGGTGCCGGTGAACCGCGCTGCTTGTGAAAGACGGAATTAAGGTGAAATTAAGTGTACAAGTGGGATGTGAGCGAAAAAAGAAAAAAGAAGGAAGAGGCTAAACTAAAAACAGATGCTCTTCCAAAACTGATAAGCTTTTTTAGTGTGTCAGCACCCATATCGTCCTTTATGACCCACGCCCACTTTTTTGTTTTTCCAGAAACATGCACTGACCTTCTTTGGGTCTCCTTCACCTAAAACTTTAGCAGGGATTGTATGGAAAAATATCAAATCAGGTATATAACTTAAATTAATTAGAGTCAGGGATGAAAATTTAAATACCCTACTGCTATAAATATGCCTAATTGGCATATTATTTTATTATTTATTATTATTCTATTATTATTATTCTATTATTATTTATATCTAGGTTACAGCTTGTCTTCGTTTTTTCTACATGTCTGTATTAATTTTAAACATTTCATGTTATTCAGGCAAATAGAATAAACCTGCTCGTTGTGGGTCGGGAAACTTGCGCATTGTCAACCAGTGTTGGGCTTACTTTGAAAAATCAGTTATATTTACTAGTTACTAACGGAGTTACCTCACTATAAATGTAACTAGTTAAAGTAATTGACTTACTTTAAATGATGTAAATTCTATTATTTTTATTTGAAAAATAACAAACGAAAAGAACCCAAAATGTTGACAAAAATATAATCTAACGAATTTCAAAACATAGAAACGAAAAACGTTAAAATGGTATTAATATAACATAATATAATATAACAGCTGGATCAAACAGTTTAGCGTCAGTCACAAGGAAAGCGCGCGCGGCATTGCATTTTAAAAAAAATAATAAATAAGATCTTATCAAGTGAAGTAAAATATAATGGTAGTAAAAATATTAAATTCACATATTTATTGATATTTAAACAAGAGAAATCAGGCAAAATGCGCCGCGCCGCACTGCGCTGCCCGCGCGCTCTCTCTCTCGCTCTCTCGCTCTCTCTCTCTCTTCCGCAGCGCGGAACTGAATTCAGCGCGAGGCTAGAAATAATTTGAAAACTCAGTTTAGTTAAATAAATTAAGATGAGTGAGGACCTGTAAAGTTAATCAAATATCGTCAAATATAAAGGATAGGTTGAGGTTTTGGGGAGCTGTTTCAATTATTTGAAACTGAAACTAACTGAAACAGATATTATTCTGCACACTATTAGATAGCTTTTGATTGTGTTTTAAATGAGTTTTTATTTTATATGAATTATTTTTTATTCATTTTAAATATTTTTAGTATTTTATTGATCAATTTTTTTTTTATTGATGGGCCCCCAAGCTAAATTCGCCTTGAGCCCCCAAATTGCTAAGTCCGCCACTGGCTGGCTTCACATGTATCAGAGGAGGCATGTGTTAGTCTTCACCCTCCTGGTGTGTTGGGGCATTACTAGTGATAGGGGGAGTCCTAATGAGTGGGTTGGGTAATTGGCTGTGTAAATTGGGAGTAAATGGGGAAAAATTTGAAAGAAAATTATGAAAAAAGGAAAAAAAAACATTATAAAAACTTCCCTTAGTAGTTAAGAGAAGATACCCTGAGGGGAACAGCTTCACAATGATGGTGAGGGAGGTCACGCCCCTTACATGTATTGTAATAGTGGTGACGGGAACCAATGGGAAACTTGTGAGACTTACTGACAGAAAAAATCCTGGAGGAGTGATCTGATGTGATCTCATAACCTCTGAAATCAGTTAAATTTGAAATTTGAGTTAAATTATTTAATTTATTTAAGTTGTTTTAATAGGAAATGGATTTTCTTTTAGACAAACTGAGGAAAACAGGTTTAAACCAGATATCATATTTTTTTTTTATTACACCAACATAAAAGTGCACTTTAAATTATTGACATGGTTTGTTGTACACTTTTTCAGTGTAGATGCTCATACTGTGTAAAATACAGCCACCTCTAATTATTACCCATAATGCACAGTCACTCTGTTGTGCTACTGTACAGTTACAGCCACACAGACACAAAGTTGTTATAGAAGAACACCTGATATAGCCAGTGCGGTGTGTTTGTGTGTGTTTGTGTGCTCTGAGAAGGAGCTGGGGCCAGGGCAGGCTGTGGTTTGAGGAGCCACAGCTGCACACACATGGGCATTCACTGGTATTTCGCCGAAGTTTGTAAACAGAGGTTGACTGATGTCATTTCCAACCGTTTGGAAAATGTGCTGTCATTGTCCGGACACATCGGCCAAACACACCCGCCCAAGCATTCATCCGAGGCTGCTCTAATCTCTTCTCTCTCTCTCTCTCTTTCCCTGTTCCATTATTCATGTTTCAGGACAACATTAAAGAATTCGGAGACAAACATCCCACCCAAACGTAAGACACACACTTTCTTTTCTCACATTCTTTGCTGCACTTCACAGTCACTTATTGAGAGAGTGAGACTGCTGTGTCTTCGCCTTACATTTGTCTCTATGGCGTATAGTGCATGCTGATCAGATGTTGCAGGTGGCCCCCAGTGGAATAGAGCTTAGATAGGGCCCCAAAAAATCCAGCCCGACCCGCCCCATACACTGTACTTTTGAGCCCCTACATTTTTTTTGTAAGTTGAGTGTTAAAACTGAGCTTTAAAAAAAAGTTTGAGCTCTTCAAATGAGCAAAATCCATTCAGAATGATGTTAATTAACATTGCAACACTGAAGAAGCACAGGCCTATTATTTAAGAACAACATTTATTTAGAACTGATCATGCATTACTAAAATCATGATCAGTTTCACCAAATTGAAAACCTCTGGAATATAATCAAAAGGAAGATGGATGATCACAAGTCATCAAAACAAGCTGAACTGCTTGAATTTTTCCACCAGGAGTAAAGGAATAAAGTTATCCAAAAGCAGTGTGTAAGACTGGTGGAGGAGAACATGATGCCAAGATGCATGAAAACTGTGATTAAAAACCAGGGTTATTCCACCAAATATTGATTTCTGAACTCTTAAAACGTTATGAATATGAACTTGTTTTCTTTGCATTGTTTGAGGTCTGAAAGCTCTGCATCTTTTTTGGTATTTCAGCCATTTCTCATTTTCTGCAAATAAATGCTTTGGGGAATTTGGGAGAAATGTTGTCCGTAGTTTCTAGAATAAAACAACAATGTTCATTTTACTTAAACATAAAGCTATAAATAGCAAAATGTTTGTTTGTCCAGTTCTCCAGATTCTGAGGCAGATATCCCTCCACCCAGTGTCCAGAAACTCTCCTCAGACCTTCGACCTCTCATGTTCTGGATGTCCAATGCCACAGAGCTCCTCAACTTCTTCCAGGTCAAAGTAGAGGCCATGGAGAAGGAATGGGAATTTGAGGGTAAGAAAAAAAGAAGTAAATAACTTCATCGTCATTTCTCAAATTAAAAACAGACAGACTGTGAAATACAGTGAGAAATTTACACAACATGCTGCTGTGTATCTTTGGAGATAAAGCTGTTTTGTCTTTGTGTGTCCGGGCTATTGTCTCTGCATGTCCTTTTCCAGTTCTGGCCTCTTGGTTCCACACTTAGGTCAAAGCAGACGAGCACTGTGTGTTATTATTCCACCTAATTATTTGTAACAGTATAAATACACAGCTTTGTGTACACTTAATAAACCATGTCCTGAATTATCTTATTTTTCACACTATAAGGCGCACTTAAAATCCTTTAATTTTCCAGAAAATCCTTATAATGCCTCATAATCGGTTGAACCTTATGTATGAATTCTATCAGTCAGGTTATAAGGAGCAGTAAAGCAACTCTACTGAAGTACAGCGTTATCCAGGAGTTTCATTTTAGTTCTCCAGAACCAAGACTGGAGCAGTATTAGCATTAGCTGCTAACCACACTAAACACTAGCTCTTTCGCTGTTCAGAGGTGAGAATTAACGACCTGTAGCCTGCTGCTAACCCTGGCTAGCACTGCTGGAGCAGCATTAGCATTATCCACTAACCGCACTAAACGCTAGTTCTTGTACTGTTCAGAGGCGTTAACCTGTTAAAACAAGCTACGTGGGAGGAACCGCTAACTAATATCGCCCTGGCTAACCGGAACACTCAGGTTTAGGCAGCATTAGCCGCTAACCCGACATCTTACTGTAGATAAACTCAAGTGCTTTACTCACTCAAATAAACAGTTTTCAGGTAAGAAATCTGTGTAGATCAACATCCAGCTCTCGTTTAACTTTTAAATATTTTTTTTGTTTACTTAACTTACTGCTGACGAATAATGGTTAAATTTTCTTGTTCTATTGTGAATAAAATATGCGTATAAGAGACTTGCATATAATTGCAATCTTGTTTTTAATTACATTTAATTACATTACATTTATTTATTGTTTAGTTGGGGTTTTATATGCAGATTTGCTGTTGCATTTGTATCTAAGACCTGTATCATGTGTGATCTTCTTCAGCCCCCGGTGATCCTGTGCTGTCTGCTGACATGGACACCTGCTCTGAGGCACTGGCGCAGCTTGATGATGTCATCATGCACACGTTCCAGCAGTGTGTGTATCACCTGACCAAGGTGAGAGACAGGCTGTTATATGATTTAGTATCAGTGAATCAACGGATGAAGTTACATCTATATATTCTAGACACCCAAGGATGCTTTACAATCACGATTTACAAACAACCAGTTATACTTAACACTTCAATCAACATACAACCCGTGAGAAGCAGCAGCCAATCGCAGACAGCGGAAATGATTAATAAGACAGGAGTCTTATTATTAAAGTGTAGTGGAAAAGATAAAAAAGGAAACAAGCTCCCACATGGACTCGGTTAGCTTCCACATCTGGAGTCCACCTAAAGTGAACCCCAGACCACCAATTTTAGGAGGAAAGCAGCTATTAAACTTGACCAAGCTTACAGAACCCACTGAGAAAGCACACCCAGGTCCGAGAAAATGGCTAGTTTTAAAACACCCTACCTAGCCTAAAGCCCAACCTAGCTGCTGGTTAACTAGTTAACTTTAGGGCTTCATCATTTGTCTTCAGAAAGGGGGGATGTGGTTAATTACTATAGTAAATTCCTTAATCTCTTTGTGATAGGGAGCTGAAATGAGCTTTTATTAGCTTTTACTTTATTTTTTCATTCCACCTTAAATGCAGCAGACTTCTGCCATCTGTTACACCATTTAAGGTGGAACGGGAAAGTTATCTAGCTATCTACTAAGACAAACTACTAGTTACTACTAGCTTTTTTATGCTTGTTACTAAGTAAATGGCCATAAAACAGTAAAACTATAGATTAGGGAAAGTACTGAAATTTATGGGTTGTGCCATAATGTTGCCAGTGATTCTTAAGCACAAGTAATGCTAATTGTTTGTTTGTGCCGACAAATACCCAAAAATATGGTGGCCTCATGGTGACAATATGAGAATGAGATTAGTCATGTCGGCTTTAAAATAAATAGGTTGTGTGTGTTTTGTTACAACTAAAGCCCTATCCGTGATAAAGCTCTTGCATCCAGACTGTAATTAAAAAAACTGGAGCACCAGTAAGTTTTTTTTGGCTTTCTTGGTCACATGACATTGCGTTCAGTAGCGCCTCCATGTCCACTCGCTGTTGTGTTTATGTGGATCTCCGTGGAAAAGCGCACCCAAAGTGTAATTACAGTGGGTGGCAGTGGACAAATAGCTATTTTATTAAATGTGAGGTGACACAACTCAGAGATGTGCGTCCGGACGGGACTACAATTACTGGAGGACCACAGAGTTCAGTGAAAAACAGTAGATAATTCAGCCTGTAATTTTTCAGAGGACGTCTGAAAAAAAACATGTATATGGTCATTCTGGATGGGAATAAAATCACAGAAGACCCCCCATAAAAGAGAAAAAAAATTACCCCAGAACCCCCTGAGAAACTAATCCTGTCCAAATAGGGCTTAAGATAAAGGTAATGAGAAAAGAAGTATAGTTTTGGTACCTTTAAGGCACAGTGACAAAAGCAGCTTTGTTAACTCTAAAGGACAAATGGTTAGAAAACGATTCATAAAATGCATCTATTGATTGCAATAAAAAAGTTATATATGGTTTTACCCTCTCTCTTTTTTTTCCTTACAGACCCTGTACTCCCTCCTCCCCACCCTGTTGGACACCAACCCTTTCTCGAGTGAAGAGAAGCAGAAGGAGGAGACTGCAGTGAGAGATGGAACGAATGGAGATGGAGAAGAGGGGCACGAGGAGGGGGATGTGGCCTCTCTGCCCCCCACAGTGGCCGGGCTAGTGGAGGTTTATCACTGCTCTCTGCAGCTCTCCCGGGAAGCCTGCCTCTCTCCTCCTCTCACATCCCAGACCTTCGGCTACCTCTTCTTCTTCACCAACACCTCGCTCCTCAACACTCTTCTGGAGAGAGGTAGCAACACTACAGTGTTTTAATCACAGCATTTTACACTGTAAACCCACAGTCAAACATTACTCAAATATTTGAGATCTTTGAGTTGAGTCAACTTTTAATAAATGTTGTAGTATTAAGTTTAGTCTGTTGCCATTGACCACTACTTTTCAAATTTCTTTTGGAACAATCTATTTGAATACTGAATGAATCCCCCAGGTTCTGACACTCACCTTCAGTGTGTAGTTATTCCCCCCAGGCTCTCTTAGATTATGTTTTAGAATAAACTGGATGGTCTCTATGTTGTAGGCCAGGGATGTCCAAACTTTTTTTGTTGGTGGCCAGAAGGAGAAATATATGTGCCGTTACGGGCCACAGACTGATAAAATATTATTATTTTAATAATTAAATATACTACTTATAATAATATATTTTTTATTACTATCATTTACTCATAATTTTACTTGAGTTGCTGTCTTTTTTGACAGATTGTGTCTTCATTACGGCAACTGATTCCTGACATCAAACATACACACTTCCCTCTGAACTCTGAATGATTTTCCCAACATGCCAGAAAATTTCTTCATTCGCTGTCTATTGTCCAGTTCTTTGAAGTTGCAATGTTCTCCCAAAACTTCAGGAACATTAATGAAGGAAGAAAAGGAGATGAGAAGCCTTTTAATTTGCGTTTATGTGATAGCGCCACCTAGCTTTCTCAATCTAATGTTCCATGAGTATTTTAAATCAATATTTTGCTTAAATAAAATCAATTAGAAGACTAAATTCAAATCTATTTTATTACCTGACAATAAAATCCAAAGTAGAATTATTATGCAAAGCAAGTGATTTATCAAATAAACATAAATTAAAACTTAACTTACAATTTAGGCATAAAAACTGAAAGTTTTAAGTGTAAAACAGTTTTCAGTAAACATTATTTGAACAATTTGAAGCAACCAATTGTCATTTTATGGTGACATCCTGTACATTTTCACACTCCTGGTCACTACTTACATCTAAATACAACACTTTAAATACAGGTTAATGTTCAGTATTCATCATATCTGCTGGTACCTGCTATCCATTATACTTAATTTATAATGTATTACTGCACTACCTCATATATACGATTAGGTTACTTTCATACTTTGTATATTTTTTGTATTTATAAATTGTTGTATGTATTCTTTGATCACTGTAGTAGGTGAGATACTTATCTGAGGTTACAGCATTTTTATTTTTATTTATATCTTATAAGGTGTAGTTAATTTTTCATGCCTCAGTTAGCATCTTCCATAGTCTTCTATTTCTTGCTGTGCTTTATTACTGTACCACCCCTATTATTGTTCAATCCATCCATCCATCCATCCATCTATCCATCTAATTACCCAAAAACGTTTTAAGTAAATTCTACTTATCCAGGCTTAGGGTGTAGTCTCGGACCGTGTGGATTTGTTCAGTAATCTCTAATTGACGTCCGTACGTCGTTTCTGACACTGTATGACTCAATGTTTCTGTTTGCTACGTCAGACGGTTTGTTTTCCTGGTCTCGGGCGGTGCAGATCCGCACTAATCTGGACCTGGTTCTAGACTGGCTGCAGGGGGCCGGCCTTGGAGATATCGCATCAGAATTCCTCAAGAAGCTTTCTGTCACTGTCAACTTCCTGTGCATCCCAAAGACCCGCCTTATCCAGGTAACACTTCTTCACTGATACTAGTATAGATCTAGTATAAATGGCTGGCTCATGTCAAGGGGTGAATACCACCAGCTTTCTAATGAAAAACAAGTATTTCCAAAACAGCATCTTTAAAGGAGTGAGAAAAAAAAAAAACTTCTAAACTTCCAATGGAAGTCAGTGTAAAAAGAGTTTATTTCAGATCATTTTGGACTATTTCTACTGGTCCCGTCATCAAGAAATGATGTTTGAGACACTTTGACAAGAACCGAACTGTGATGGCTAGACCACCAGGTCAAAACATCTTCAAAACATCAGACAGGGTTTGGATGGGGTGATCTTTGCAAGTAAAATCCTCTTAAATGTAGTTTAAATAGCTAATATTTCTAATTTCTCTGTAGCAGTATTAGCATTAGCCAATAACCATGCTAAGCAATAGCTCTTTAGCCATTCAGAGGTGAGTATTATCAGTCTGTAGACTGCTGCTAACCCCAGAAAGCACTGCTGGAGCAGCATTAGCATTAGCCGCTTACCCTGCTAAGTGCTAGCTCTATTGCTGTTTAGAGGTGAGTATATCAAACACTAATCTGCACGTTTACTGTGTTAAAACAAGCTATGGGACACAAACTTCTAGCTAATATCACCCTGGCTTACTGAAGCAATCAGGGTTCCTCAGTGTAGCGCTGTTGTGCGGCATTTACGTCCCGCTAATGGTTAGTCTGTGCTAATACTAAAGCTGCTGCACTCATGCTTAGTGGAAATCTGGAAATTTAAGCTTACTTTTAATAGATGGAAGTGCTTTAATCACCCAAATAAACAGTTTTCAGGAGAGAAATCTGTGTAGAATAACATCCAACACTTGTTTTCATTTTAAAAGAAAATGTTTTTTAAGAATTACTGTTTTGTTTACTTAGCCACCCCCAGCAGAAAGACCTGCTGAATTAAAAGGAAAACATGGTGACACCCTTGTTCCTTAATAATAGTAATTTTCGTAAGAAATACTTTGTACACTTTTTACACGGGGGGACCAAAAAAGGAGGAGGGGCCAAAAATAAAGCTCAACGTTATGTTAAAAAAAACATTACTCTTTAAAGAATAAAAAATCTCTTTTTTTGGTCAGTCGTCTTGGGCGAGCCTGCAGGAGGACCACGCCTTGCTAAGCCCCGCCCAGCTTCACCACCTTCTGACTCACTACAAGCTGGGACCAGCCAGAGCCACACCTTCCTGCTGGGCTCCACCCCCAGGCACTGAACTAGGAGGCGGTAAGGAAAACTGGTTTATTAGGTCAAATTAACAAAAATTGATTAGCTACAGTGGAAAATAAAAAAAAATGTAAAGTATTTGGAGTTTCATGGTTTTCTGCATAAATTTGTCATAAATAACACATAATAACACAGAAAATATATAAAATCTTGTCTTTATAGAGCACACTCATTCAACATTTAAAGTGGTAGTGTAAAAAGTCAGTGAACCCTTAGAATCAATTGCTGGTTGCCCCACCTGGCAGCAACATCCTCAACTAGGCACTTCTTGTAAAAGTAGATCAGATCTGCACATCATACAGAAGGATTTTAACCAAATTTTTCCATCATTGTACCAATGACGCCTTCAAATATGTGTTTCTTTACCTTATTGATGAGTCTCTGTTGGACTCTTGGGGTAAATTTGACTTTGCGCCCACTTCTTAGCAGATAGACACAGTTCCAAATTGTCTCCTTTTGTAGATTGTTTGTCTTACTGTACTGGTTATTTTATTATTCTTTGCAGTTATTTGAAAATTATTTAGATTTGGATTTTGCCAAAATTTGCTTTAGTTTTTGTGTTTTTGTGGATTTTCTATGGATTTATGGATTTTGCTGCTAAAGACTTTTGCTTCTGGAATCTCCCGTTTTCCATTTCTTCTGCTTCATTTTTGCTTCTGAGTTTTGGCACAGTTTTTACGGGTGGGCGGGTCTTTATTGGTCACCTGATTTTGCAAGGTGTGCTAAATGTTCAGGCTTATATATGCTAGTTACATAGTTACCTAGCCAGTGAGCTAATGAGTGAGTTAGCTAAGGTTAGCTAG
Source organism: Astyanax mexicanus (assembly GCF_023375975.1). Taxonomy (NCBI): domain Eukaryota; kingdom Metazoa; phylum Chordata; class Actinopteri; order Characiformes; family Acestrorhamphidae; genus Astyanax; species Astyanax mexicanus. The sequence continues at coordinate 6,877,930 of NC_064413.1, forward strand.
TTATTATGCCTCTAGGTAAAGCAAAGTGAGTACTGGTTAGCGTTATTTGATTAGCCTTTTTATTACTATAGCTAACAGTTAATTTACTTAAACAGGTTGTTTTTTTAAAGGAGTGAAACTTTTACTTAAAAAAGAGATATAACAAACATAACGTTTGTATTAAATTTAATTGTAAAAGTATCTGCTGCTGCTGTTGTTGTGCACTGAAACTCGTTCATGGCGTGGCAGAACTCAGACGAGGGTTCAGGGTACCGATCAATCCAAAATCAGGTGACCAATGAATGACCTGTGAAAACTGTGCCAAAACTCAGAAGCAAAAAAAATATAGGAGAAGCAAACGAGAGATTCCAGAAAATAAAATCTTCAGCAGCAAAATCCACAAACATCCACATAAAATCCACATAAAACCCACATAAAATTCACGTAAAACCCACAAAAATCCACATAAAATCCACATAAAACCCACATAAAATCCAAATAAAATCCAAATAAAATCCACAAAAATCCACATAAAATCCACATAAAACCCACATAAAATCCACATAAAATCCACAAAAATCCACATAAAATCCACATAAAATCCACATAAAATCCAAATAAAATCCACATAAAATCCACATAAAATCCACATAAAATCCACATAAAACCCACATAAAATCCACATAAAATCCAAATAAAATCCACATAAAATCCACAAAAATCCCACATAAAACCCACATAAAATCCAAATAAAATCCACTAAAATCCAAATAAAATCCACTAAAATCCAAATAAAATCCACAAAAATCCACATAAAATCCACAAAAATCCACATAAAATCCACATAAAATCCACAAAAATCCACAAAAATCCAAATAAAATCCACAAAAATCCAAATAAAATCCACAAAAATCCACTTAAAATCCACATAAAATCCACAAAAATCCACATAAAATCCACATAAAATCCACAAAAATCCACATAAAATCCACAAAAATCCACAAAAATCCAAATAAAATCCACAAAAATCCAAATAAAATCCACAAAAATCCACTTAAAATCCACATAAAATCCACAAAAGTCCACATAAAATCCACAGAAATCCACGTAAAATCCACATAAAATCCACAAAAATCCACAATCATGCACATAAAATGCACAAAAACACAATAATGAAAAGACTGGCAAAGCCCAAACTGAAAAAAATGTAAAAATAACTCTAAAGAATAATAAAGTAACAAAGTATATTTAAAAATATATATTTGCTTTTTTTTCCCCTTTGTTTGTATTTGCAACATACGTTTTCTTTTTATTCTAAAAATTTGGATTGCTGAATTTTTTTTTTTTTTTTTGTAAAACCTTTGGCACACAATTCACTCCATATGTACCCTTCTTGTGTGGAGCAAACTCAAAAGGTTTAGGTGTCAAATTAGCTCTAGTCCTCATCTACAAATTACAAGTCTCCACATATGCTAACACTTGACTCTAATGAGTTTTCTTAAGGTCATTAACTCAAGGTTTCACATACATTATCCATTATAACTATGAGGTTTCTTATGTAGAAAACATACTTTTTCTTGCCACTGTATATTTCACTCATCTACTGCTTTATTTGTCTTTGATTTACCTCAGATATTTTCGAGAGCTTTCTGGACCACCCACCCCTCATCCTGCCCAATGAGGCTCCAAGTTTGGACCTCACTCAGCCAATCCCGACCCCAGAGCTCCAAAAGGAAGTGACAGCCCTGCGGACGTTCCTGTGGGGGCTGGATCAGGACGAGCTCCCCGCCAATCAGAGAACTAGACTGTAGGACAGGGAACATGTAGCGAGGTGTTGTAAAACTGTGGCTTTAAAGCACACAGAACACACAGCCTTCACTTCACTTTGGCCAGTTCATTAGATTTATTACAGCTTGAATTCGTATCACCAGATACCTTCCAGTATTACTGCTTTAGTAGCCTGTAGTATTTTAAAACTGCTGAACATCATCATTGATATGCTGTGCAGGATGATTTTACATTTAAACTGAAAGGCGCCCATTTATGCACCTTAGCAGTATGTTACACGTAATTATATAACGCAGGAGACTCGTTGCCTGGTTGCAATGATTAGATTCCTTTCATTTTAGGTTTACTTAGAATTAAAAGTGTATCCACTAGTGTTGTTTCTTTGTGGTGGCGATAGCAGTTTTTTATATATGCAGTGTTTTATTATTGTCACTTAGTGAAAAACCTGTACCAGGTACACACTAATGCACACTAATGATAGAAAATGAGAAAATAACACTAAACGCTTATAACACTTGCTTCATAGATTATATGATACATATCTGACATAACAATCTTATATTATAACAGTTTGACAGCGTGAAAGATCTAATACAAAGCTACAGTTTACATTCTAACACTTGCAGGATTGATTTAACACTTAAAGTGAGATTAGAGTGAATAAGTGCTTAGTTATAAACTTATAGCGTCCTTACTGTGCTATGAAATGGTGTTTTACTGTTTTAAAATATGCCAAACTCTTTTAAAAGCTGATTACTGGGCTGCAAACATTAATTTTATGGAACAAATGCAAAACCTTTAATACAAATAGAAGAAGAGGATGATCATTGTAATGTTTATCACCTAAATTTTCGGACAATTTAAAGCTAATGGCCCTTAGCTTGATTTTGGGCGTTTCAGCGTGTCTTTACTATTATAACAACAGGAAACGTACACCACGAAACAAGCCACGTACATGTGCTTATGACATGCACTTATTCTTTTAATTAATCATGGGTGTTTTGGGCGTCTGTCTAGGTTGTTTTCAGTCAGTGGCGCACCTGTGTTTCCCAGTGCCAAGATAGCAATATAGCAGAAATTTACCTGAACACACCAAATTTAAATTTTCTGTATGTGAACAACACAGGAAGAAGGTTTGAAAATAGACCGCTGGCGGAGTGTAAGACAGCAATGAGCATCACAATGTACTTTCCACAGGGTGTAAGACAAGGCCATAAATTCAAAAATAGAAATCTGTGAGTAAAACTTATGTTTTTTTTTCTATTTAATAAAGTAAAAAGGAAAAGAGCTCACATTAATTGTTTCAATTGTTTTCAAAGTGTTTCATTTTTCACTGAAGAAAAATTGAAAAATAATAATTATAAAAAAAAAGCTTTCTCTCAATTTTCTTTCTATCTTTTTTGCATCATGTATCGGACATCTGATGGTATAATCCAGCCTAGATAAAATGCAAAAATTGAACGAATCTGAAAATTGTAAGGGGCAGAAATTAAAAACTAGAAAATTGTTAAAAAATACAAATTTATATTAGTTTTACAATAATAATTTCTTCAATATACTAAATGGAAAAATAATAAAAATAATTCAGTTTTGCGTACAATTTTCTTATGTCAAATTTAGCTTCAAAAAAGTTGGAAAATATAAACATAGATAAACGTTACACTGACTGAGGATATCCAGCACTATTCAATATATACTTCTGTATATTTTATGTGCTTTAATTAAAAGGTGGAACTGAACAAATATGTACAATCTATGGGTGCACTAAAGAGAAATCCAGGCTTTATTTCTAATTAGTCTAAAACATATCAACTACATATTGTAAAAACTATGTGTTTGTGTTTATTCTAATGCATTGTGTTACTTCTATTGGTTAAAACACATAAAAAAGACATGTTGGCGTTAATATATGTTTAATGAATCGGCTTTGGGACCCGAGACGGAATCCATACTGAATTATTAATATACCAACACCATGTTCTGGCTGTGCTTTGTATATTCATATATTCCTAATAAATATTAACAGTATGAAGCTGATTCATTTTGTATTGGTCTGTTATATTTTTTTCTGATCCTGTCATTCTGCTAATCAACACTGGGGGGCGTGATCGCAATACACACGGGCCTAATGAACAAATGATCACAAAAGGATTGCCCAAAGATAAGCGGGCGGTTTACCAAGCCTTGCATAGACTGGACTGGATGAGGCCAACTTGTGTTTAACATTAAACACTGAGTAGTTTTTAGAATGTAATTATATCATAAATTAAATTAATAATTACACTTTGTGGACAAAATTATTGGAGGATCTGCTGATTTGATGTTTCCTCCAAAAAATAAAAAATATATAAATGTATAAAGAAAGAATGTGAGCTGCTTTTGTTGAATAAACTGTCTCTACTCTCCTCTACGCTTTCTACTAGATATTTTGAGCTATTAAACGCTGTGAGGATTTGATTGTATTCAGAGACAAGAGCGTTGGTGAGGTCAGGATGTTGGATGATCATGACCTCACTCCTACCCCACACTCCATCCCAAAACCACTGGATGGAGCTCCATCATTCCAGAGAACACAGTTCCACTGCTCCACAGCTCAATACTGAGGACTTTATACTTTTCTAGCCCATGTCTGACATTAGTTACCGTATTTTTTGTACCAAAGGTGCACTTAAAATTCTTTAATTTTCCCCAAAAATCGTCAGTGCGTCTTATAATCCAGTGCTCCAATGCATAAATTCTACCAGTCAGGTTGTAAGGAGCAGTAAAGCCACTCTGCTCAAGTACAGAGTTATACAGGAGCTTCATTTTGCCAAGTTTCCAGCACCGAGGCTGGATCAGTATTATCATTAGCCGCTAACGCTAAGCACGCTAAGCACTAGCCCTTTCACCATTCAGAGGTGAGTATATACAAGAACCTATAGACAAATTACATTTGGGATGCACTAGGCTCCCTGTTTTAGCTGCATATATGCCTTACTTAAGTAAGGACGCCTCTGCAAACCAGCGATCATCTTCATAAGAAATACTTATAAATACTCCATTTATGTCAGACAAGCTTTTATAGAGAAAGCCATCAGTCACTTCATCCTGACCTCTTATGAATGAATGAAGTTACACTTATATAGTGCCTTTCTATACATGCAAGGATGCTTCTACACAGATAAAAAGTGTCAGCCAATCACGCCCAGCGTACTGTCAACCAGAAACAACTGTCCACCTGGAGGACTGTATCAGATACTGAGAAGTTGACCCAGCAGAGAGTACCAATCCATATCTGAGCATACAGTCATACAGACATGCACACAAATACTATATTAAAATGGGACAGTACAAAATTGAAAGAGACTCGAAAGACCTGCCTGATGTTTGCCCCGTTTTTCTGCGCTAGAAATGCGCACCCTCTCCGCTTTTATACTCTTTTACCCCGTTTTTCTGCGCTAGAAATGCACACTCTCTCCGCTTTTAGACTCTTTGGCCCCGTTTTTCTGCGCTAGAAATGCACACTCTCTCCGCTTTTAGACTCTTTGGCCCCGTTTTTCTGCGCTAGAAATGTGCACTCTCTCCGTTTTTAGACTCTTTGGCCCCGTTTTTCTGCGCTAGAAATGCACACTCTCTCCGCTTTTAGACTCTTTGGCCCCGTTTTTCTGCGCTAGAAATGTGCACTCTCTCCGTTTTTAGACTCTTTGGCCCCGTTTTTCTGTGCTAGAAATGTGCACTCTCTCCGCTTTTAGACTCTTTGCCCCGTTTTTCTGCGCTAGAAATGCGCACTCTCTCCGCTTTTAGACTCTTTGCCCCGTTTTTCTGCGCTAGAAATGCGCACTCTCTCCGCTTTTAGACTCTTTGGCCCATTTTTCTGCGCTAGAAATGCGCACCCTCTCCGCTTTTAGACTCTTTGCCCCGTTTTTCTGAACTAGAAATGCGCACCCTCTCCGCTTTTAGACTCTTTGCCCCGTTTTTCTGAACTAGAAATGCGCACCCTCTCTGCTTTTAGACTCTTTGCCCCGTTTTCCTGAACTAGAAATGCGCACCCTCTCCGCTTTTAGACTCTTTTGCCCCGTTTTTCTGAACTAGAAATGCGCACTCTCTCCGCTTTTGTTTTGGGTACAGATTATATTATATGACTTATCTGCGATCCAGCCACTTATAATGGTTATGTTTATTTTCCACATTACATTACACATGCAGTTGCTAAGTAACAATGGCTGCTGTATTTTTATTTATTTTTTTGGTTAGTCTAGTCTAGTTCTAGTTATTGCTAGATCTATTTTTTTTTTGGTGGGTGGAAATAATAAGTACTGTTAAAAACTAAAATAAAAAAAAATATTCTAGACTTTTTTATTTCACTTTTGTGTTTTAGTTGGAAGTTAAGTAAAAGTTAAAGATGTAAAAAATAGTAATAAAAGTAATTGAACAATGCTGCTCTGTGTGTGTTATGGTAAATAACCTGAGGGTTGTGACGATCTACTCTGACCAAATCACAACCTATGATGATATTCACCATAACAACATCACAACTCCCTCACGTTTTATTGCTTCACACACTATTATAGGACTTCATTCATTGACCTCATTCATTGTTGTTCTCGGGCAGGTCAGGTGGAAATGGAATAGCGAGATTTTCTTTATTTAGCTTCCAAACAGAGTCTAAAGCAGCGTTTCCCAACACTAGTCCTGCCCTGCTTCATGTTTTTCCAGCTCTAACACACTGATTCAGCTCAAGAAGGACTTGATAATTAGCAAATGACGTGACTCAGGTGAAGAGAATAACACCAACCCGGGTAATGCAGGTGGGGCTGCAGGACGATAGTTGGGAAACCCTCCTGTAAACTGTTTCCTACAGGTGGTAAATACTGGCTAGTTGCTAGGGGCTCTCAGCTCCGGCTGCAAAATTTAGCGATATCCCCGTGATTCAGCTCGCAGGGTAATTAGTAGGTGTGTAGGTTAATGCTGCAAACTGCGCTGGACTCCAGCCATAATGCTGCGCAGTTGGAACTCCAGTTTATCCAGATTACACACATGAACTGTACACTCTAAAAAACAGAGGTACGATATGAGTACTTTTTTGTACCCAAAGGTACATTCTTCATAATTGTATCCTCAAAGGTATAATATTGGTCTTTACAGGGTCAGATTTGTTCCCTCTGAAGTACAAAGTAATTTCTAACAGCAATAAGTACAGATTTGTACCATTTAACCTGCAGCCAAAGGGTACATTCAGTATTCTGTATCACTGCACTAATAAACAATATATATTTTAATTGCACATTTTTTATTTGAAAGCCAGACAATTTTGGATCATCAAGTTTTTGAGCCATATTTAGTTGATGATAATGTTTATAATCTTTGCTGGCAAATAAAACATGGATACAAAAAAGGACTTTCACTGAAATGTACTTTTTTTGTCCCTCAATATAACCTACAGCCCCAGTGACAAGCTTTGTACTCTTTTAAGTACAAATCTGTACTTACTTTTCTTAGTGTGTATACAGTGTATGACAAAAGTGAGCACACCCCTCACATTTCTGCAGATATTTAAGTTTAACTTTTTTTATGGGAGAACACTGACAAAATGACACTTTGACACAATTAAAAGTAGTCTGTGTGCAGCTTATATAACTGTTTAAATTTATTCTTCCCTTAAAACTACTCAATATACAGCCATTAATGTCTAAACCACCTGCAAAAAAAAGTGAGTACACCCCTACGAGACTTCACCCCTAAATGTCCAAATTGAGCACTGCTTGTGTTACTAGGTCTCAGGTGTGCATAGGGAGCAGGTGTTTTTTTAATTCTGTGGTACAGCTCTCACACTCTCTCATACTGGTGACTGAAAGTTCCAACATGGCACCTCATGGCAAAGAACTCTCTGAGGATCTTAAAAGACAAATTGTTGCGCTACAAGAAGATTGCCAACACCCTGAAACTGAGCTGCTGCACTGTGGCCAAGATCATCCAGAGTGTAAAAGAGCAGAGTCCACTCAGAACAGACCTTGCATTGGTCATCCAAAGAAGTTGAGTGCACATGCTCAGAATCATATCCAAATGCTGTCTTATAAAGACAGGTGCAGAAGTGCTGTCAGCATTGCTGCAGAGATTGAAGAGGAGGGGGGTCAGCATTGCTGCAGAGGTTGATGAGGTCAGGCTGTCACCTCAGAAGGAGCCTCTTCTGAAGTCTGTATACAAGAAAGCCCGCAAACAGTTTGCTGAAGACATGTCAACAAAGGACATAAATTACTGGAACCATGTTCTATGGTCTGATGAGACCAATATTAATGTTTAGCTGGTTTAGATGGTCTCAAGCATGAGTGTCATGCCTACAGTCAAGCATGTAGTGGAAATGCCATGGTCTGGGGCTGCATGAGTGCAGCAGGTGTTGGGGAGTTACTGTACATTTCATTGAGGGACACATGAAGTCCAATATGTACTACACAGTACTGAATACTGAAGCAGAGCCTGATCCCCCCTCCCTCCGGAAACTTGGTCACAGGACAGTGTTCCAGCGTGATAATCACCCCAAACACACCTCTAAGACAAGCACTGCTTTATTGAAGAGGCTGAGGGTAAAGGTAAAGGACTAGTCAAGCATGTCTCCTGACCTAAACCCAATAGAAAACTCCTTGGGGTCATCCTCAAGCAGAAGATGGCTAATGCTAAGGCTTCAGCCTTAGTACTGGAGAAATTTGGGAATCTAAGTTTACTGCAGATAAACAGAAGCACTACTCACCCAAATTAACATTTATCGCCCCGTCAACAGTTAAGGAGTTTAGAAATATACTGTATCTACTCTGATAGGTGTGGCGGTCTGGAAGTGAGGTGTGTTCAGGTAAATATCTGGCGTGCTTCTATCTTGACAGCGGGAAATACAGGTGCGCCACAGACTGATTAAAACCCAGACAACAGTCAGCCGTCCAATACTTTCTTAGCCCTCAGGGTGGGTAGTGCTCTATAGGACCCTGTGGCATGGCCTAAGCTTTTGTCCTCAATGGCATTTCTTCGTCTGTCAATACTTTTACTTATATTTGAATAAAAGCTTTGAAATCAGTACTTTTACACTTTTACTTGAGTAAGAAGCTTGAGTTGATACTTTAACTTCTACAGAAGTTTTTTAAACCCTACTATCTATACTTCTACCTACAGAGTAATGAATGGAAGTATTTTTTACACCTTTGGCTATTGTACATTGTAAGGAACTGGTTGAAACAGCTGTAATATGTATACAGTATGCATTAATATTCTCTAGTATCCACATAAAGTCAGTGTGAAAGGAAGTCAGTAGCCAGGTCAGTCAGTGGGAACGTGCCGCCATCGTCGCTGACTCTTAACTTCAGTTCGAACACAAATTTTACGCACGCACACGAATGCTATGAATCCACCCAGATTACACAACGGAGCCCCTCTCATCCACCCTAAACAAATAATGTGCTGCATGCTTTCCAGGTCTCGAAGAAGTAGCGTGAAGAGTGCGTAGGTCATGCTAGCGTAGCGCTCCCACGTGCGCTGTGTGATTAACCCTGGAAACTGCGGGTCAGTTATTGGTATTACTCAGTAATACTGCGCAGTTACGCGGTTCTGAGAGTGAAAGGGAGGGAAGGCAGGGAAGCTTCATTTCAAAGGGATCGAGAAGTCTGAGTACGCTCACTGACGTCACAAAGAAAAGAAAACAATTATATATAGATATTTTCAAGTCTGGGAGCCTTTCCCCCCATTTGGCTCAGTGCCAAATCTCTGACTTCCTGTCAGTGTCTGAGCTTTTGCTCTTTTTCCGGTAAGCCGGATGCCACGGGAGCCCATGACATCATCTCAGTCCGGTGGCTGAGTGTGCGCCCGACGTAATTTGGTTGCCGATTGAACTCGTGAATCATGATGAGCTTCTGCGGTCCAGCTTCAATCAATTAAAGCGACTGTGCGCGACTCTGACTCTTAAGCGCCGTGCGGTCGTCAGGCAGTGCTCCCCCGCGGCTGTTTTTAGCCTGTTGTCCACTTTCCGGGGAAAAGAGCGCACGATTTCTGAGCTTTGGAGGGAAATACAGATGTTTTTGAGGGCAGTGGTCAGACAGTAGCTGTGCTGTGTGACCGCTGGGATGAGAAACTTTACAGTTGACCTCCCTGACCTCTGACCTCTGTGTCTGAGCCACCCCATTAAAAGTCAGTGTAATGTCTTACTGTGCCTGGCCGTCACACAGGCCTGTTTTTGGGGTGTTTTGACTTGTTTTACTGCAGGTCCACAGTTTAATCATTATTACACTGAAAAAAGCTAAATCTGAGCATGTGAAATGATCTAATTTAAAGACAATAAATCTTATTAATTTGATAAGCATGTAAGCATGATTATCTGGGTAATATATCAGATTATTGCTGCACCTGAACAACTATTATGCTCAAATAAAATGAGTATATTTGATAGCTGGGTCAGATCGAGATCGGATCATGTTTTTAACACAAGCGAATCCAGCTCCAAAGTTCGTTTGTCCAGACCAGACCGAGATCACCTCCACTAGCACTACCACTAGTCTTGGTCCGGTTGTTTTGGTTTGAACTTAAGTGCATTTACTGTTTTTACACATGCTCAATCAAACCACACTAAGGGTACAAACTAACCAGAGTCTGTTTTAATTTAACCAAATAGTGCTGGTGTAAAAATGTCCTGTTAACGCAAACAAAAACATTTTCAGTGTAATTTTAGTCGACCAAAACAGAAATATTTTAGTCTAGTTTTATTCAAAAGAAACAAAAGAAAATTGTCTAATTTTAGTTGAAGAAAAAAAAGAGACTTTTTAGACTAGTTTTAGTCAAAAGAAAAAAAACAAAAAAAAACTTTTTAGTCTACTTTTAGTCAAAAGAAAAAAAACAAACAAAAAAACTTTTTAGACTAGTTTTAGTCAAAAGAAAAAAAACAAAAAAAACTTTTTAGTCTAGTTTTAGTCAAAAGAAAAAAACAAACAAAAAAACTTTTTAGACTAGTTTTAGTCAAAAAAAAAAAAAACTTTTTAGACTAGTTTTAGTCAAAAAAAAAAAAAAACTTTTTAGTCTAGTTTTAGTCAAAAGAAAAAAACAAACAAAAAAACTTTTTATACTAGTTTTAGTCAAAAAAAAAACTTTTTAGTCTAGTTTTAGTCGAAGGAACAAAAAATATTTTTTTTCTAGTTTTAGTCAAAGGAAAAAAAAAGAATTTCTGTCTAGTTTTAGTCAACGGAAACAAAAAAAACATTTTAGTCTAGTTTTAGTCGAAGGAACAAAAAAAAACGTTTTAGTCTAGTTTTAGTCCAAGGCAACAAAAAAAAAACGTTTTAGTCTAGTTTTAGTCAAAGGAAACAAAAAAAACATTTTAGTTTTGACTAAACCCAAAAAAAATTTATTACTATAGTTTTAGTCACATGAATTTTAGTGAAATGGAAAGTGGGTATTACATATTTTTATAGTTTTACTATTTGCAAATTGTGTTTTTAATTTAAGGTTATTTTTTGCTAATGTGTATCAAACCAAATAACCTTCAAGTTTTGTAACATTAAAATTCTACTTACATTAAAATGTTTTAAAGCGACTGAGCTATAAAGATATCGAGACAAATAAAGTCAATCTAAAATCTGAAATTATACAATTACAATCGTATTAAAATATATATTATAATAATTAAAAATCTGGATCACGGATTTACATAAGTGTAATTTTTTTTTTCTTATTTTAGGAATAATGATCTCAGCAGTGGAAACTGAGCTGCTCATTCATGCTGTAAAGTTGAATGAGCAGGTCTATAAATGGGAATAGCAATGTTATTTTATGTAGTATTCTGTTCATTGTTGATGTAAAAGTTGGGTTTGTGCACTGCTGCATATTCATGTGTGTGTAAAAAGCGGGGGTGTAATGTTGCAGTAATAAAGTCATTGATAAGATAAGAAAAAAGCAGCTTGTCTGGATCATACTGCACTGCTACTGAACTACTAAACAATAGAGGCGTTCTAATACTTTTGTACACACACACACACACACACACACACAGGGATAGAGAAAGAGAGAGAGATTGAGAGAGAGAGAGTACAAGGATGTGTGTATGCCCTCATCTGCACCCATTAAGAATGCCACACATATACACACATACTTACACACACATATACTGTACACACACACAGAAACACACACACACATGCATGCCTCCAGGTGCAGCTCCCCACACCTGTTAAAGAAACTCTCTGTAATTAGGGCAACACAATTACTTTCGGGATACGGGGGGAGAGCCAGCAAACAATAGAGCGCTTATTCTGCTCCCTCGCTTTTCCTCCATCTCTCCGTAATGATAGATTCTTCCCCTCTTCAAAGACCATCGGCTTCCTACAGAACAGCTGAGTCAGTAAACTCAGAGAGGAGGGGAGAGTGTGTGTGTGCGTGTGTGTGTGTGTGCGTGTGTGAGAGAGAGAGAGAGAGAGAGAGAGAAAGAGTGCATGTGTGTGTGAGAGAGAGAGAGAGAAAGAGTGCATGTGTGTGAGAGACAAAAAAGATGGAGAGAGAGACAGAGTGTGTTTGAGAGTGTGTGCATGTGTGTGAAAGAGAGAGAGAGAGAGAAAGAAAGGAGTGAGAGACAGTCTGTGAAAAAGAGAGATAGGGAGTGTGTGCATGTGTGAGAGAGTGTGTGTGAGAGAGAGAGAAAGAAGAAGAGAAAGACAGTGTAAAAGAGAATGAAGAAGAGAGAGAGTGATGTCTGAGAGAGAGTGTGTGAGAAAGAAAGCAGAGAGAGAGACTGTGTGAAAAAGAGAGAGAGGGAGAGTGTGCATGTTTGTGTGTGTGAGAGAGAGAGAGAGAGTGTGTGTGTGTGTGTGTGTGAGAGAGAGTGTGTGTGTGTGTGAGAGAGTGTGTGTGTGTGTGAGTGAGAGAGTGTGTGTGTGTGTGTGTGTGAGAGAGAGATTGTGTGTGTGTGTGAGAGAGTGTGTGTGTGTGTGTGTGTGAGAGAGAGAGTGTGTGTGTGTGTGAGAGAGAGAGTGTGTGTGTGTGTGTGTGTGTGTGAGAGAGAGTGTGTGTGTGTGTGAGAGAGAGTGTGTGTGTGTGTGTGAGAGAGAGTGTGTGTGTGTGTGTGTGTGTGAGAGAGTGTGTGTGTGAGAGAGAGAGTGTGTGTGTGTGTGTGTGAGAGAGAGTGTGTGTGTGTGTGTGTGTGTGTGAGAGAGAGTGTGTGTGTGTGTGAGAGAGAGTGTGTGTGTGTGTGTGTGAGAGAGAGTGTGTGTGTGTGTGTGTGTGTGTGTGAGAGAGAGTGTGTGTGTGTGTGTGAGAGAGAGTGTGTGTGTGAGAGAGAGAGTGTGTGTGTGTGTGTGTGTGTGAGAGAGTGTGTGTGTGTGTGTGTGTGTGTGTGTGTGAGAGAGTGTGTGTGTGTGTGTGTGTGTGAGAGAGAGTGTGTGTGTGTGTGTGAGAGAGTGTGTGTGTGTGTGTGTGTGTGTGTGTGAGAGAGAGTGTGTGTGTGTGGTATGTAGCTGTAGGTTTGTAGCTAAAAGAGAGTATTTTTGTGCTCTGGTGATCCTGTATAACGCTGCTTTAGTCTGGTGGAGGAGTGGGGGGGAGGGGGAGAAACGATCTTGCTCATCAATATTCATACATGCAAACATATCAACTCTGATTGGCTAACAGCACTGTGAGGCAGCGAGACGAACAATAGTTGGAAACATTTTCAAATAAAGAAATATTTACACTAATAACAGTCTTTGCAATGTCATATGTTACTTTACAACATGTGTAATAATGCCCTGCTACGTGCAGTTCAGCCACTGACATACAACAGGGAAGCTAAACAAGGAAACAAACTAATAACTAAACTAGATAAAGAAAACAAAACAGAACAAGGAAATAAACAAGGAACAAGACAATAACAAAAGATAAACAAGAAATAAACACAGAGTAAATAACTGAGGAAACGCAGATATAAACAAGAGAAAACGCAGATAGACAAAACAACAGGAGAAGGTGCAAAGACCGACGAGGACAAAGTGACACAGGAGGACTATATATATATATACAAACACGGGAAGTGGAAACACCTGGGGCTAGGGGGCGGAGCTACAAATTAACACAGGTGGAAAAGTACTAAGACAGAAACACAGGAGCACAGGTCACGTGGGGAACACTCAGGCACGAGGACAGACAGGAATAATCAAGAGAAAGATGGATGATCACAAGCCATCAAACCAAGCTGAACTGCTTGAATTTTTGCACCAGGAGTAAAGCAGCATAAAGTTATCCAAAAGCAGTGTGTAAGACTGGTGGAGAAGAACATGATACCAAAACCAGGGTTATTCCACCAAATATTGATTTCTGAACTTCTGATTTCTTAAAACTTTATGTATATGAACTTTTTTTTTTTTTTTTTTTGCATTATTTGAGGTCTGAAAGCTCTGCATCTTTTTTGTGTTATTTCAGGCATTTTTAATTTTCTGCAAATAAATGCTCTAAATGACATTATTTTTATTTGGAATTTGGGAGAAATGTTGTCTGTAGTTTATAGAATAAAACAATAATATCCATTGTACCTAAACATATACCTATAAATAGAAAAATCAGAAACTGAAGTGGTCTCTTATTTTTTTCCAGAGCTGTACATGTTGTAGGGTTAACGCTAGCTGGCTGATCTGAAGGATGTCTCACCATCAGGATTAGCTGTTGTAGGGCTGCTGTTTAGCAAGCTCTCATAAAGAGCAGCTGTTTAAAGGCTAGCTAAGAGATGTGGAGGACCTCTGTGCTCAGTCTCATTAGGAACAGCTGTTGTCGGGTTTATAGCTCTGGTAAAGAACAGGGGTGATAATATTATCATACAGAGAAAATGTGTCCAATGATTCCTAATGTGTTGGATAGATTTTTTTTTTATAGTAATGCAGCCTTAAAAAACATATTAAAACTACAGGTCAGACTGGGTCAGAGGTTCCCCATACAGTGTTAATTGTAATCAGCTTTCATTCTCAGTGCTTCTGGAATGCTGCTCTCTCTCTCTTTCTCTCTCTCTCTCTCTCTCTCTCTGTTGTGAAATGCTGATTAGGCACTGCTGGGACTTTCCAGGCCAAGGCCTTCAGGCTCTCAGGAGATTGCCGGCACCCAAGCAATATTCTAGGCAGAACTGCAGTGTCATAAGTGTGACGTAAAAGTGACAGTAAACTATGAGCTTTTAAAACTGTTATTAATGGAGTTTCCACACACAGAAATGCAATATATTGTATATTCAGCTCTGAAAAAAAAAAAAACACTAAAAAAAAACACACTAAAAAAGATTTTCTTTGATTTTACCAAATTAAAGCCATCAAACCAAGCTGAACTGCTTGAATCTTTGCACCAGGAGTAAAGGCATAAAGTTATCCAAAAGCAGTATGTAAGACTGGTGGAGGAGAATATGATGCTTAAAAAACAGGGTTACTCCACCAAATATTGATTTCTGAACTCTTAAAACTATGAATATAAACTTGTTTTCTTTTGCATTATTTGAGGTCTGAAAGCTCTGCATCTTTTTTTTTTATATTTCAGCCATTTCTCATTTTCTGCAAATAAATGCTCTAAATTACAGTATTTTTATTTGGAATTTGGGAGAAATGTTGCCCGTAGTTTCTAGAATAAAATAACAATGTTTATTTTACTCAAATATAAACCTATAAATAGCTAAATCAGAGAAACTGATTCAGAAACTGAGATGACTTTATGATTACGAACTTGTTTTCTTTGTATTATTTGAGGTCTAAAGCTCTGCATCTTTTTTGTCATTTCAGCCATTTCTCATTTTCTGCAAATAAATGCTTTAAATGTCAATATTTATTTTTTAAATTTATTTGGAATTTGGAAGAAATTATGTCAGCTATCAAGTGTTTGCGATAACCGGCAATGAGTCTTTTCAATCTCTGTGGTGGAACTTTGTCCCACACTTCTTTGCAGAATTGTTGCAATTCCACCACATTAGATGATTTTCCAGCATGAACCACCTTTTAAGGTCATGCCACAGCATCTCAATAGGATTCAGGTCAGGTCTTTGACTAGCAGATGTGGACTTGGTGGTAGGTTTTGGATCATTGTCCTGCTGAAGAACCCAAGTTCTTCTCAGCTTGAGGTCACGAACAAATGGCCGGACATCTAGCATTCTCCTTCATGACTTTTTGGTAGATAGTTTGGAATTCATGCTTCCATTAATCACAGAATGTCTTCTAGGTATTGAAGCAGCAAAACAGGCCCAGACCATCACACTACCACCACCATGTTTTACATGTACTGTAGGCCATTTTTGCATAGCCTCTTTCTCATGGTGGAGTCATGAGAACTGATCTTAACTGAGGCAAGTGAGGCCTGCAGTTCTTTGGATGTTGTTGTGGCGTATTTTGCGACCTCTTGGAAGAGTTGTCACTGCACTTTTGGAGTAATTCTGTGGATAATGGCTCTCACTGTGGTTCGCTGGTGTCACAAAACTTTAGAAATGGCTTTATAACCTTTTCCAATTTTGGATCATTCCTCTTCACAAAACTGTTTCAGTTCAGCTATAATATTCTTGGAATATCTGGTGTGAATCACTGATGCCACAGCATCTCAATTAGGTTGAAGTCAGTACTCTCCAGAAGGCCCAGTATTTTCTTCTGTTGAAGCCATTCAAGAATTTCCCCCCGGGGATCAATAAAGTATCTATCTATCTATCTATCTATCTATCTATCTATCTATCTATCTATCTATCTATCTATCTATCTATCTATCTATCTATCTATCTATCTATCTATCTATCTATCTATCTATTCGGTGGTGATTTACTTCTATGTTTTGGGTCGTTATCCTGCTGCATCATCCATCCTCTGTTGAGCTTCAGTTGGTGGACACCTCATTGATCATTCTGCGCTGTGCTCTTGCAGTCATCTTTACAGGACCACCATGCCTGGGCAGAGTAGCAACTGCAATTGGAGACTCCTGGCTCCAATTAGCTCTCAGAAGTCATTAGCCTATAGGGGTTCACATACTTTTTACCACCCTGCACTGTGAATGTTAACATGTTGTGTTCAATAAAACCATGCATTTTTTTTATAATATTACATAATTCTTTGTGTGGTATTAGTTTAAGCAGACTGTGTTTGTCTATTGTTGTGACATAGATAAAGATCAGAACATATTAAATGATTTTAAATGGTTTATGCAGAATTCTAAGTAATCCCAAAGGCTTCACATACTTTTTTTTCCAACTGCAATGTCAACCTGTACTTTTGGAAAGAAACAGCCCTCAGGAACAAAAAAAAGTGTATAATTACACTAATTCTTTACAACAGATAATATATGGTCATATTAGCCAGCTGTAGCTCTGAGCGATCAGAGGGGATTACTGACTTTATATCCTTGGATTACTTTGCTTTTACTGTTAGCTTTAATACAGAAGCTGTTCCTTTTGAAGGGGGCTGAACTGATGTAGGAGAGACTTTCTGGTTTTAGAAGAAGACCTTGAGCAAACAGTGCTAACAATGCTAACAATGTGGCAAAGAATTAATAGATGTATGAAAGTGTCAGCTGACTCTATTTATTTAGTAAAATGTTAGCAGAGATCTGGTAATGAGCCAGAAATATGCAGAGCTCTGCACTACATTCTTTATGAATGTAAATCATTTTCACGTAATAAGACTTTTAAAATTCTTTTGGCTGCTGTCGTAATTACTCCATAATTTAGACCAGACTGCAGTAAGCTGATGCTAATTTATTCTTTGGATTTGAAAATTGGATAATTGAACTGCAAAACACTGTTTAACCCTTGTGTGGTGTTCGGGTCTGTGGGACCCGTTTTCATTTTTCATCAAATGATACTAAAAAAATATTTTTTCTAACTCAAACTCATTGGCATTGGCTCATTTTTTTTTAAAAGCGTATATCAAAACACATTTTCGATAAACACACACTGTACACCCCCCCCCCCCCCCCCCTACACATTTATATTACATACAGTATGTTTGGCCAAGGGCTAATAAACATTGCTTCATTTGTAAATTTGAAACTAAACAAATTTTCTACTCATATCTTGAGTTTAATTCATTTTCTTTTACATTTTATTAAAAAACTAATAAAAAAAAGAGTAGCACTTTTTGAAAGAAATGTAACATAAGAAAGGTAAAGGGCAAATATTAACCATGTAAGCTGTTTATATTGCTTGCAATTTAGGTGAAGCAAGCATGTGTAAAGCATTTTAATGTAAAATTGCTTAATTTTGCTGAATTAAATACAAGTAACAAAGTAAACGAGTAACAAAAATATAAACACCACACAAGGGTTAAAAACATATCAATAGATCAACAATGATTTAATTGGAAAGCTCTGCTAGTGTGTGTGTGTGTGTGTGTGTGTGCGTGTGTGTGTGTGTGTGTGTGTGTGTGTGAGCACTGGCCATGTCTGGGCCCACTGTGGTAAGTTCAGTCTAGCCGCCCATACTTTCCTTCACTGCTCTGTGCATATGCACAAAAGTGTGTGTGTGTGTGTGTGTGTGTGTGTGTGTGTGTTTGTTTTTATACATTTTCAGAACCAAAATAACCTGACTTGTAGAAACACCAGCGACTGTGCCAGCTGCAAGATTCTGACTTCATAGAGTGCACACATACATATATATGTATAGATGTAATTACGTTTATACAGCCTCACTGACCACTGGCTTTACGTTTATTTTAATGTTATATAAAGTTAATTACAGGTAGATTATTACAATTATGTTTTATGGGGGGTTATTCTAATGTTATATAGAGTTAATTACATGTAGACACGCTCTCTGTCCACTGACTATATGTTTATTTGGGTTTATTCTAATGTTACATATAGAGTTAATTACAGGTAGACACTCTCACTGGCTGCTACAATTATGTTTTATGGGTTTTTGTTTCTAATGCTATATAGAGTTAATTACATGTAGACACGCTCTCTGTCCACTGACTATATGTTTATTTGGGTTTATTCTAATGTTACATAGAGTTAATTACAGGTAGACACTCTCACTGGCTGCTACAATTATGTTTTATGGGTTGTTGTTTCTAATGCTATATAGAGTTAATTACATGTAGACACGCTCTCTGTCCACTGACTATATGCTTATTCAGGCTTATTCTAATGTTATATAAAGTTAATTACAGGTAGACACTCTCACTGGCTGCTACAATTATGTTTTATGGTGGGTTATTTTAATGTTATATAGAGTTAATTACATGTAGACACGCTCTCTGTCCACTGACTATATGTTTATTCGGGTTTATTCTAATGTTATATAGAGTTAATTACAGGTAGACACTCTCACTGGCTGCTACAATTATGTTTTATGGTGGGTTATTTTAATGTTATATAGAGTTAATTACATGTAGACACGCTCTCTGTCCACTGACTATATGTTTATTCAGATTTATTCTAATGTTATATATAGTTAATTAAAGGTAGACTCTCTCACTGACCACTGACTTTATGTTTTTTTTGGGTTTAGTATTCTTATTTTATATAAAGTTTAATACAGGTAGACACTCTCTGATCACCGACTTTATGTGTTTATTTGGATTTAATATAATGTTATATGGATTTAATTAAAGTTAGACACGCTCTCTGATTACTGACTTTATGTTTATTTGGGTTTAGAATTCTAATGTTTTATAAAGTTCATTACAGGTAGACACTCTCTCTGATCACTGACTTCATGTTTATTTGGATTTGGATTTCTGACCTCTGACTTTATGTTTATTTGGGTTTAGTATTCTAATGTTATGTATAGTTAATTGCAGGTAGACACTCTTTGAACACCGACTATGTTTATTTCAAAGTTATATAAAGGTAATTACAGGTAGACACTCTTCCTGACTGCTAAATTTATGTTTTTTAATAATGTTATATAGAGTTCATTATGACTAGACAATATGACTGATTGCAAAATGTATGTTTATTTGGGTTTAGTATAATGATATATAGAGTTAATTACAGGTAGACACTTTCACTGACCACTGACTTTATGTTTATTTAGATCAATTCTAAAGCTATATAGAGTTTATTACAGGTATACACACTTACTGACCACAGACTTTATTTTTATTTAGGTTTAGTATTTAAATGCTATATAGAGTTAATTACAGGTAGACAATCTCTCTGACCACTGACTTTATTTTTACTTACATAAATTCCAAAGCAATATAGATTTTATTACAGGTATACACACTTACTGACCACAGACTTTATTTTTATTCGGGTTTAGTATTTTAAAGTTATATAGAGTTAATTATAGGTAGACACTCTCTTTGACCACAGACTTTATGTTCATTTATATCCATTCTAAAGCTATATAGAGTTTATTACAGGTAGACACACATACTGACCGCAGATTTTTATTTATTTAGGTTTAGTATTTAAATGCTATATAGAGTTAATTACAGGTAGACACACATGCTGACCACAGATTTTTTATTTATTTAGGTTTAGTATTTGAATGCTATATAGAGTTAATTACAGGTATACACAATTACTGACCACAGACCACAATTCTAAAGCTATATAGAGTTTATTACTGGTAGACACACATACTGACCACTGACCACAATTCTAAAGCTATATAGAGTTTGTTACAGGTATGCATACATATGGACCTCATACCTTATGTTTATTTGGGTTTATTCTAAAGCTATATAGAGTTTGTTACAGGTATTCACACTCAGTGACCACAGACTTTATTTTTATTTAGGTTTAGTATTTTAAAGTTATATAAAGTTTATTACAGGTATACACACTTACTGACCACAGACTTTAGTTTTATTTGGGTTTAGTATTTTAAAGTTATATAGAATTTATTACAGGTAAACACACTTACTGACTACAGACCACAATTCTAAAGCTATATAGAGTTTATTACTGGTATTCACAATTAGTGACCACAGACTTTATGTTTATTTGTGTTTATTCTAATATTATATTAAGTTTAATCACACACACACACACACACACGCACGCGCGCACACACACACTGCTGAGTTAGGTCTTTCTTGATGGCCTGAGGCTTTTGCACAGTACTGTGTGTGTATGTGACCCCATGTCCTGACAAGGTTTGAAAACAAACGTGTGTGTGTGTGTGTGTGTGTTTGGGGTTAGACTCAGGGCGAGTGAAACACCCAGGCTCTCTCCAGAGACACATTCACTTTCTCCCGCTGCCAGGTCGATTACGTCATCAACGGGCCGCCGTATAAAAGGGCCCTGTGATGTCATACTGTCAGAGAGAGGCTGCCCAGTGTTAGAGAGGTGACTGGGGTTACCCTCGAAAACCTCAACACACACACACACACACACACACACACAAACTCAACCTCTAAATATCATTACTTTCTCCAGTCGCTCAGCCCCAGACTCTGTCTGGCCTGTCTCTATCCGTTTTACCTCTCACTCTCTCGCTCTACCTTTTCCTCCACTCCCTCCATCTCTCATCTTTTTTCTCTCACTCCACCCTCACCCTTACTCTCCATTTCCCTCTCCACCTTTCCCCCTGCACCGCCCTCTTTTACTGCAGACCCCTCCAGCACACAGTTTATTTTCTGACCCGTCCTCTACTCTCCGCCACTCTCTATAGCTACAGTATATACACTGTATATATATACTCTCTTCCCCTCTTTCTTCACTTAATTCGATTTGCTTAATATTTTCTTCACTTCTCAGATGTTCTCTTTCCTTTTCTAAATCTCTATATATTAATATTCTAATATAATACTAAACATGAATGTTATATGAAGCATTCAGCTTCAAGTTTAAACGAATCGGGAGATCGCCAGTTCGAATCCCAGTCATGCTGCTTGCCATCAGCTGCTGGAGCCCTGAGAGAAAGCAACTGGCTTTGCTCTCTCTGGGTGGGTAGATGGCGCTCTTTCCCCTCATCACTCCTAGTGTGATTTGTCCCCTTTTTTCCCAAGTGTGCTGTGATGCTACTCGGCAATGCTGCATTAGCAGCAGTTAGAAAAGAGGCGGAGTCTGACTTCACATGTGTCGGCGGAGGCGTGTGCTAATCTTAACCCTTCTTGTGTTAAAGCATCACTAGTGATGAAGATATAGAGCAGTATAGAGTAACAGCTGAATGGGTGGGACAATTGGCCTAGCTAATATATGTATATATATATATATATATACATATATATATTTAACACAAAGCAAAAATCAAACTGTGGATTTAAACAGTGTAGGACTGACAGCAGTCAAAAAGTGCTACTCTTTTTTTATTAGTTTTTTAATAAAATGTAAAAGAAAATGAATTAAACTCAAGATATGAGTAGAAAATTTGTTTAGTTTCAAATTTAAAAAATGAAGCAATGTTTATTAGCCCTTGGCCAAACATACTGTATGTAATATAAATGTGTGTGTGGGGGGGGGGTGTACAGTGTGTGTTTATTGAAAATGTGTTTTGATATATGTTTTTCACCAAAAATAAGCCAATGCCAATGAGTTTGAGTTAGAAAAAATATTTTTTTAGTATCATTTGATGAAAAATGAAAACGGGTCCCACAGACCCGAACACCACACAAGGGTTAATTAGAGCAAAGTCAAATCCAGTTGGACCCACAGGATTTATTTGGTATTCTATTCAAATTTGCGCTACAATCCCCAGCATGCACTGCACCATAATATGCACTCATCCACAGAAGTTACACAAAGTGTTTGCCAACTTTTAGTGATTGTTGTTGCTAGTTTAATGACTTTTTAGACTCCTCTTTATCAAAGTATTTCCCATAAAGCGACTAGCAACACATCTATCAAGCTCTTGTAGCTACAAACCTACAGCTACATCCCACAGAGGAGAATCACCCAAACTGCCCAGCACTTACTATATCTCTCTCCCCTTAGGAACTGATCCCAAGATTTAAGATACACAAAGAAAAAACTGTGGATTGAACATGGCAGAGGTCAATTTGGCATGTCAGTTTAGATTTAACTTAAGGGACCAGAGGAGCCAAATTAACTTAATTAGAAATGGGCTTCCCATGGGATTTAAATCTTCTCGAATGTCACCTTTTCTCAAATATCATCAAATCTTTTCATTTCTCATGTCTTGTGTTTTTTTTTTCTTTTCTCAGATATTCTCAAATTTTGATTTAATTTTCTTTCTGCTTCCTCCCTCCCTTTCCTTCTCTTTTTTTCGTCTCCTCTTCTCTCAGATCTCTTTTCTCCTCTTTTCTCTCCTGTATGGAGCGCTGGTCAGTAGGGTCAGCAGTGCTGCGGGCTGGGGCTGTGTTCCGACAGGCTTTGCTTTTTCTGTCGCACTTTTGTTCCGTCCTGCGTCATCGTGTTGACTGAGCGGACCCCACACTTGCCGGGCCCAACAGTGAGCCGAGTTAGCGCCTGTAATCTGATGGCCCTGTTTATTTTATGTAGGCTCCCTTTGAAGGTGCTGAGAAAGTCTTTGGGCTTTTTGTCCTGTGCCGCTTTAGCTGGCCGTGCCGAGGCGCTCGCAGTGGTAATACCCAGGAAGAATAATATTTGCACTCGTATTCACTCCAAACAAGGTTTTTTCCATATTAGTGTCAGAAAGGGGAGCGCTTGCTCTCTCTCTCTCTCTCTCTCTCTCTCTCTCTCTCTCTTTCTCCCTCACTTTCTGGTTCTCCCTCTCTACTCCAGAAGCATGGTGAGGATTTCTGGTGCTGGCTGCGGCTGCAGCCCTCCGTCTACTCCATCAACCCTTATTACGCCTCCACAATCCACTAATAGGCACTTAAACCCTTCAGGCTGCTGGACGCTTCAGGAGACCTGAGCTCCTTGCTTACTCCTGTCTCCTGCATTACTCACAAAATCCGCTTTGTTTTCTCTAACCTGAATTTCGTTACAATACCCTGCACTGTAAATCCTCTCTCAGCTGCTCTAACTGCTCCTGGAGGACCTCAGTCCAACACAGTCTGGTCATTTCTAAGGGTGTAAAGATGCAGCGGATTACGATCGATCATCATTACGATGCATGACATTTTTAGTTGATATAAACTTAAGTCCAAATGAAACTGTAACCAAATCCTGAAGAATGAGAACTGACTTAATCTGTTGTGAGGTCAGAGATTTACAGGCATAAGGATTTCCCCACATACACCTGATTCAACTTAGCGGTGAAACAGTGCTGGACTCCAGCCCTATTCCATAGGCCGGAATTGACGCTACTGAAAATAATCACTTAATACTGAAAGGCTCATGTAATGTTAACGTAATTCCCCAATTTTTTAGCAATTTGTAGTCTCTACCATCTGGCTATGAATTCCCCTAGTAATGGGAGGGTAAAGACTAGCATGTGCTTCCTCTATCACATCTTTTCAAACAGACTCTTTCAAATCAGACATTTCCAAGGCTTTGGGACTCCAGCAGACCACAGTAAGAGCTATTATTCACAAATGAAGGAAACATGAATCACTGGTGGACCTTTCCTAATTGAAATGATTCCAAAAGGGCATGGACAACTCATCCAGGAGGTCAAAAAAGAACCCTAAACAACATTCACAGAACATTTAAAGAGGTCTCCCTTGCCTCAGTTAAGGTCAGTGTTAATTATTCAATAATAAGAAAGAGACTGGTTGAAAATGATGTCCATAGGAGACCAAAAAGAACACAACAGCTCATCTCACATTTAACCGAAAAAATCTAGATGATTCCCAGGACTTAAATTTGGATTAAAGTGACAAAGGTCTAACTTTTTTGGAACGTTTGTGTCTCGTAACACATAATTTTAGAAAACGAACATCTTACTGAACGTAAAACATGGTGGTGGTGGTGGTGTGATGGTCTGGAGCTGCTTTTCTGCTTCAGGGCCTGGAGAAGCAGGAATTCTGCCAGACAATCCTGAAAGAAAACGTCCGGACATCTGTTTGAGGCCTCAAGCTTCGGTGTACTTGGGTTCTGCAGCAGGACAATGAACCCAAAAAATACAAAAACAAGTCCACTTCTAAATGACTTTAAAAAAAAATAATAATAATAATTCAAGTTTTTAGAGAGGAAAAGTCAAAGTCTGATTGAGAGGATGGGGATGATCTTAAACAGGTGGTTTATCTTTGAAAACCTACTAATTTGACTGAATTTGAACAATTTTGAACAATTCTGCAAAGAAGATTGGACCAAAATTCATCCACAGAGATGCGAAAGACTCGTTGCTAGATATCGGTAAAGCTTGATTGCAGTTGTTGCACAACCAAGGTATTGGGTTTAGGGGGCAGATACTTTTTCACACAGTGCTAGATTGGTTTTGATAGGGGGGCAAATACATTTTCACAGTACTGCAGCAATGCGCCAAAGTCAGAGCACACCTGGCTCTTAAAGGGAATGGCAAGGGACAAACTGATTTGTTTATTGCACAATAAACACCTAAACACACTGTTTCTGATGTTGCCCAGCCAACATATGGATGCTTAAACTGTTTCAAACTGAAGTTTTTAAATATTTACACAGACTTACACCCATAACTCATAACCTGTTTCTACATTAGCTATAGCTCCACATTATCTTTTGTACAGTTGTTTCTGTTCTATTCTTTTCTCAACCACAGGAGGATAGGTTCCTCTTACTGAGTCTTGACTCTTTGGCCCGTTTTTCTGTGCTATAACTGCGCACTCTCTCCGCTTTTAGACTCTTTGGCCCGTTTTTCTGTGCTATAACTGCGCACTCTCTCCGCTTTTAGACTCTTTGGCCCGTTTTTCTGTGCTATAACTGCGCACTCTTTCCGCTTTTAGACTCTTTGGCCTGTTTTTCTGCGCTATAACTGTGCACTCTCTCCGCTTTTAGACTCTTTGCCCCGTTTTCCTGTGCTACAACTGCGCACTCTCTCCGCTTTTAGACTCTTTGGCCCGTTTTTCTGCGCTATAACTGCGCACCCTCTCCGCTTTTAGACTCTTTGGCCCGTTTTTCTGCGCTATAACTGCGCACCCTCTCCGCTTTTAGACTCTTTGGCCCGTTTTCCTGAGCTATAACTGCACACTCTCTCCGCTTTTAGACTATTTGGCCCGTTTTTCTGCGCTATAACTGCGCACCCTCTCCGCTTTTAGACTCTTTGGCCTGTTGTTCTGCGCTATAACTGCGCACTCTCTCCGCTTTTAGACTCTTTGCCCCGTTTTCCTGCGCTACAACTGCGCACTCTCTCCGCTTTTAGAATCTTTGGCCCATTTTTCTGTGCTATAACTGCGCACTCTTTCCGCTTTTAGACTCTTTGGTCCGTTTTTCTGCGCTATAACTGTGCACTCTCTCCACTTTTAGACTCTTTGCCCCGTTTTCCTGTGCTACAACTGCGCACCCTCTCCGCTTTTAGACTCTTTGGCCCGCTTTTCTGCGCTATAACTGCGCACTCTCTCCGCTTTTAGACTCTTTGGCCCGTTTTTCTGCGCTATAACTGCGCACTCTCTCCGCTTTTAGACTCTTTGCCCCGTTTTCCTGCGCTACAACTGCGCACCCTCTCCGCTTTTAGACTCTTTGGCCCGTTTTTCTGCGCTATAACTGCGCACTCTTTTCGCTTTTGGACACTTTGCCCCGTTTTTCTGCGCTACAACTTCAATCTCGCCGCTTTTAGACTCTTTGGCCCGTTTCTGACACCTAGCGTTCAAACTTTGAATCTCACATCATAAAAACCTGCTTAACAGCGGACCAACTTTCATTCTATTTCTAAAATACCTCTCGGGCCGCTCCAAAAAAGGAAACGGGCCGCAAATGGCCCGCTGGCCGTAGTTTGGACACCACTGCATTAGAGTCTTGAACCTGTATCTCTGTAAAGCTGCTATATAAATCGATTTTAATTGAACATAATTGAGCATAGGTTATGTGTAGCATGTACACATGTACTTTGTACTTTAATGGGAGCTCGGTAGCTGGCTCCTTTCTTTCATGTGATGTCCCAACCTGAGCAGACCTTCTGCAGGTGGGCTCCATGATGCTGCTTCACTAGCAATTTCTTTGTTTAATTGAAGGCTATTGAAAAAGGGATTCTTTGTATGTGTGTGTGAAAGCTAACAGCTCTGCAGCAGCACGGAAAACCCTCTGACATCATTCTCCCCTTCGCACTCTCATTTGAGCAAATTACAGCATGTCGTTTGTAAATCATCGACTGGGCGTGGCTTGATACGGGGCCAAAAGTCGTCTCGCTCTCCACATCAGTGACTGTCGGAGAAAGAAAACATTAAGCAATCCTTTCATTCTTCCTTTTATCCTGATGGGCAGATGACACAGCTGTTTCTTCCTGCCGATCTGTTGGGCAATGCCTCGTTAACCAGAATCCCTGCTCCTCCCTTTCTGCCGGGGCTCTCTCTCTTTCTCTTTCCCTGTGGGTCTCCACAACCGCCGTTCCAGACCGTTCTTTACTGGCAGACACGTCTGCGCCTCCGCCCAAGATACATTGCTCCTGCTTCTTTCTTTTCGACTCATCGCATTAAGCCCCGATATAAGGGATCAGGGCCTCATGTGTGTGAGGTCAGAACTGTATGTGTGTGTTCCTTGTCAGGGTGACAGGAAGACGGCATGCCCTTGCTCACGGCCTGTTGCAGTGTAAATGGTGATGTAACACTGAGAAACTACACCGGCGGTCCCATAATCCAATCTCCCTCGTTCAGCTTTGCTCTGGTTTAAGCCAGAGTTGGGTTATATTAGTTCTAGATCACTCAACACCATGATCCCCAATCCTTCCGTGTCTGTGCTGCTTGTGTGGGATTGGGGCACACAGTACACTGAGTACAGTTTCTATTACTGTATAAAACACTTCCTTTAATGTTGGATGCACTGAAAATTACATTAAGACTTTAGTCTGGTTCATCATTTTTTTAAGGTATAGTTGTATAGATTTTTTTGAGAATTTTGCCATAATAAAGTGAAATTGTGTTTTCATATTTGGGCATATATTTGTTAGACTATACTAAGGTTCAGACAAACTTGTTTAGGCTACAGATAAGTCAAGGTCAGAAGTGTGTCTGGATACAGTCTGGTTTATAATTCAAAATTTTGTCAGGCTAAATTTCGGGTTAAGAGAATTTTGTCAGGCTACAGTCAGGCATTGATGGAATTTTGTTGGGCTACATTCATGTATAGATTGAATTTTGTTGGGCTGCAGTCAGGTCTAGATTGAGTTTTGTTGGGCCGCAGTCAAGTATAAATGGAATTTTGTTGGGCTATAGTCAGGAATAGATGGAATTTTGTTGGGCTACAGTCAGGAATAGATTACATTTTCTTAGGCTATAGTCATGAATAGATGGAATTTTGTTGGTCTACAATCAGTTATAAATGTAATTTTGTTGGGCTGCAGTCAGGTATAGACAGAATTTTGTTGGGCTGCAGTCAGGTATAGATTATATTTTCTTGGGCTATAGTCATGAATAGATGGAATTTTGTTGGGCTACAGTCAGGTATAGATTGAATTTGTTGGGCTGCAGTCAAGTATAAATGGAATTTTGTTGGGCTCTAGTTAGGTATAGATTAAATTTGTTGGGCTGCAGTCAAGTATAAATGGAATTTTGTTGGGCTATCGTCAGGAATAGATGGAATTTTGTTGGGCTATAGTCAGAAATAGATGGAATTTTGTTGGGCTACAGTCAGGTATAGATTAAATTGTGTTGGGCTGCAGTCAAGTATAAATGGAATTTTGTTGGGCTATAGTCAGGAATATATGGAATTTTGTTGGGCTATAGTCAGA
Organism: Astyanax mexicanus; assembly: GCF_023375975.1. Lineage (NCBI taxonomy): Eukaryota > Metazoa > Chordata > Actinopteri > Characiformes > Acestrorhamphidae > Astyanax > Astyanax mexicanus. Next base: position 6,906,290 of record NC_064413.1, read on the forward strand.
AATAGATGGAATTTTGTTGGGCTACAGTCAGGTATAGATTAAATTTTGTTGGGCTGCAGTCAAGTATAAATGGATTTTTTTGGGCTATAGTCAGGAATATATGGAATTTTGTTGGGCTACAGTCAGGTATAGATTAAATTTGTTGGGTTGCAGTCAAGTATTGATGGAATTTTGTTGAGCTGCAGTCAGGTATAGATTATATTTTCTTGGGCTATAGTCATGAATAGATGGAATTTTGTTGGGCTACAGTCAGGTATAAATGGACTTTTGTTGGACTACAGTCGGGTATAAATGGAATTTTGTTGGGCTACAGTCAGTCTCACATCAAATTCTCTTAGGCAACAGTAAGGTAGAAATGGAATTTTGTTGGGCTACACTCCTTTGGCATCTACAGTTAGGTTCAGATGGAACTTTGTTTGGAATAGCTGGATTGGGCAGAATTTTGCGAGGTTACAGTCAGGCAATGCAAAATGTTTTGGCCTTCACTTAAATACATACAGATCTTTGTTGGGTTACCAGTGGGTTCAAATGAAACAGAATTTTGCCACGCTAAAGTCACGTCGGACAGATTTTGTTTGGGCGTATAGCTGATTCTGATTCAGAGAGAACTTTGTTGGGCTACAGTCAGCCAGGACATATTTTCTCGCCTTTCCAATGACCTAGACAGTTGACCCACAAAGCCAGACTGGTTAGGTATGAGGGTAGTGTGCAGTGCAGGCCCTGGGTCTGAGAGATGTCCTGCAGAAGGTGCAGTGAGAGGTGTGCCTGACCTGCGGTCAGTTTGGGGTGAGTCATTCTTGGCGCCTTACTGGCCGCCAAGCCAATTGATCCTGCTCCATCAAAGACAGCCTGTTTTCATTTCTCCCCTAGCTCTCACCATCCGCCGCCCATCCGGCCGACCCCTCCGCCTGGCCTTTTTCTCATGTCTTCATCCCTCCTTCCACCTCCATTCTCAACTGTCTGTCTGTTTCTTGGTTTCCTCTTGTCTTTCCTTCGGGGAATTTCCCTCTATCCATGACTGTGCCATTCCTCACATTCCTGTCATACCTAGGAGAGGATGGAAGGGTGAGAAGAAAGCGAGAGACTGAGTGGGCGATGTTAATAAGAGACAGGCATGGGTGTTTGTGTATGAGTTGAGATCAGTGTTGTACATGGACATTGACCCTGCCTGCGTGGGAGGGTTATTGGGTATGTAAACAGATTTCTAAAAATACATCTGTCCCAATGAGGGTCATATAACACATTCCATTCAGTGATCTGGAGAGAATTAATGGGGGTTGGGGTGGGAGTGTATTTACCAGAGCAGGGTGAGGCAAGAGTTCAGCTGCTGCTATCTCCTCTAGCCATTACTCACCTCAAATTACTTTTACCATTTTGTATTGCATTCATGGCAATATGCATATATGTAGTCAAAAACATATACAATAACAAACAAAGGCTATAAACCAACCATGACATAATTTATCATCATTAATTATGTATCACTGTATTATTAATGATGAACAGGTTATTATTCACATACCAATAATATTTAGAAAAACTTACAGGAGAAAATTAAATCATTTTCATTATGAGTTTTTCAAAATATGCAATCATACGATCCCTGGTTCTATGAAATTATACAGATGTCATCCAAGACAAAAAAACTTATTTTTTTCAATTTAAGGAAAATAAATAAGATCAGAGAGCCACTGCCTGGACTTTGGTGGCCAGTAAAAAAGCGAAGACCAGAGCTTTCTTAAATAAGTAATTTTGGCATATATAAATGTGTTAACTAACCGATAAAAAAAAATGTATTAAAAAATGTAGATACTTTATGTAAGTTTGCTAATTGCTTACCAATAATTCAACAACTTTGGACAAAAGGTTTGCCTTTGCTGTACAACAACGATCACAAAAGTCCTCACTCCCATGTTCAATTTTATTAAAAGCTGTATTATTTGAATTGAGTTATACTGTACTAAAGTACCTATGCTCTCAATATGGTACAGTTTCTGTATTTTGTAATAGTTAGATCAGGATTCACTAACTGTACTTATACTACAGTACAGTTTATCTGCTTTTAACTAAGTTAGATTGTGATATAATATCCAATACATTCAACATAGTACAGTTTCTACTCTTTTAACTGAGTAAGAGTGTAATACAGTGTCCATACTTTAGTACAATTCACTAATTAATTGAGTTAGAGTCCATACTTTAGTACAATTCACTAAGTAATTGAGTTAGATTGTAATAGAGTAAGCATACTTTAGTACACTACACTAATTAATTAAGTTAGAGTGTAATTCAGTATCCATGCTTTAGTACAATTCACTAATTAATTGAGTTAGATTGTAATACAGTGCCCATACTTTAGTACACTACACTAATTAATTGAGTTAGATTGTAATACAGTGCCCATACTTTAGTACACTACACTAATTAATTGAGTTAGATTGTAATACAGTGCCCATACTTTAGTACATTATACAAATTAATTGAGTTAGATTGAATAGTGCCCACACTTTAGTACACTACACTTATTAATTGAGTTAGATTGAATAGTGCCCACACTTTAGTACACTACACTTATTAATTGAGTTAGATTGTAATACAGTGCCCATACTTTAGTACACTACACTTATTAATTGAGTTAGATTGTAATAGTGCCCATACTTTAGTACACTAAACTTATTAATTGAGTTAGATTGTAATAGTGCCCATACTTTAGTACACTAAACTTATTAATTAAGTTAGAGTGTAATACAGTGTCCATACTTTAGTACACTACGTCAGAGTCTTTTGTCTTTCTCCACTCCTAGATTAGAGTTAGATTGTGATAAAGTACCCAATATGTTCATTATTATTTATTTTCAGCACCTTTATTTGAGTTAGATTGTGTAACAGTACCTATACTTTTAGCGTAGTGCTAATTAATTGATGTATTCCGCAAGCATGAAACATCTGGCCCGTGCGTTTCCTTGAACTATATAAAGAACAACAATGGAAAAAAATAAATAAATAAAAAGCTTCTCTGGCGAGCTTTTGTTTACTTTCCTCTCCTCTCTGTTGCACTCAGCGTGACTTTAGTTTCCGCCTGTTCTTTGTTTTCCCGCCCGTTCTTGGGCTCCCTATCTCCTTATGAGGGCATTTTTTTCTCGTCTGTGTCCCAATTCACTAGCCAGGGCAGCAGTAGTGTATTTGACCGCGACACAGACGACACAGGTTCGATCCCGCGTGAGGAGCGGTGTGTTTATTCATTTTTTATTTTTTTTTCTTGGGTTTACATGCTTTGAATAAACTGTTCTGCAATTGGGCTCAACAACCCACTGGGCTGGAGAGCTACTAGTCTGTAGCACTCCATCCCATTACACTTCATTTTCCAAAACAGATTTTTATTTTTTTGTGGCCTGGCACATAATGACTTGGAAAATATCTGGCCCACGGCCAATTTTAATTACCGACCCCTGTTCAATATGATAGTATCTGCTTTGAATTAAGATGTAGTACCCATACTTTTACTTTAGTAATCTTCTAGTAAAATTCTATTCACTTTTAATTGAGTTAGGTTTTCATACAATACCCATGTTATAATATAGTACAGTCTATTTTTTTTTTTAATTGAGTTAGGTTTTCATACAATACCCATATTACACTATAGTACAGTCTCTTTATTCTTATAATTGAGTCAGATTGTGATGCAGTACTCATATGTTCTCCTTACTACAATTTCCTTGTTTTTTATTGAGGTAGATTGTGATAGTGTATGGGTTACAGTTTCACTATAGTCCGTTTTCTGCTATTTTAGTTGAGTTAGCTTGTGATATGGTTCTCATACCTTTACAGTAGTGAAGTTTCTGTTCTTTTAAATTGAATTGAGTTAGATTGTGATACTATATTTATACTTTCGCTTTAGTACAGTTTCTGCTGTTTTAGTTGACTTAGCTTTTGATATGATTCTCATAACTTTACAGTAGTGAAGTTTCTGCTCTTTTAAATTTAATTGAGTTAGATTCTGATAGTATATTTGTACTTTTGCTTTAGTACAGTTTCTGCTCTTTTAGTTAAGTTAGCTTGTGATATGGTTCTCATATCTTTACGATTGTAAAGCTTCTGTTCTTTCAAATTTAATTGAGTTAGATTGCGTTACTATATTTATACTTTCGCTTTAGTACAGTTTCTGCTCTTTTAGTTGAGTTAGCTTGTGATAAGGTTCTCATACCATTACAGAAGTAAAGCTTCTGTTCTTTCAAATTTAATTGAGTTAGATTGTGATATATTTATACTTTCACTTTAGTACAGCTTCTTCTCTTTTTAGTGGAGTTAGCTTGTGATATGGTTCTCATACCTATACAGTAGTGAAGTTTCTGTTCTTTTAAATTGAATTGAGTTAAATTGCGATACTATACTTATACTTTTTCTTTAGGACAGTTTCTGCTCTTTTAGTTGAGTTAGCTTTTAATATGGTTCTCATACTTTTATGGTTCTTTTCCATTTAATTGAGTTAGATTGAAATACTATATTTTTATTTGAACTTAAGTACAGTTTTTTTATATTAATTTAAATAAATGTGTGTGTGTGTGTGTGTGTGTGTGTGTGTGTGTGTGTGTGTGTGTGTGATGCTCAAAAGGGCAATGTCCCTAAGATCATTGGGGTCAAGCTGACAAGTCCAGTTAGTGGGACATGTGTGTGACGTCGGTGCATTCCAGAGTCTTTTGTCTTTCCGGCCGCCTCGGATCGCATCACTCATTGGTTTAGATTTTCCTGAGACTGTCAAACTTTCTCCCCCGTCTCTTCTCTTCTCTTCTCTTCTCTCGCTTGCTCACTCTCTCTCTCTTTCTCTCTCTCTGTCTCTATGCTATCTTGTCCCTCTCCTCCTTTTTATCTCGCTCACCCCTCCCCTCTGTGCTTGTCTGTTTTTCAGCTGTGAGATTCTTCCGAAGAATAACAGCCTGTGACGCAGAAAGACAGGAGAAGGTGTCCAGTAAGGGGAGGGTACTGCCTAGTATTTGTGTGTGTGTTTGTGTGTGAGTGCGCACATATTATCTTGGGGTCCGGTAAGCACGGGGTAATCAAGGGGGTCACTTACATACTTACATAGAACCTCTCCTGCACACACACACACACACACTGAACATACTGGGCCAGGCCTGACGAAGCCACCGGGAATGAACGAGCCGCGTCTCTCAGGAGTCTTCTCTTTACAAGAAAGAATGTGCTAAAAATAGCACCCCGACCCCCCACCCACGTCTCTCTCTTTTCATTCCTTTTCTTACTGTTTTGGCCTCGGCCTCAGCAGAGTTCCTGGACTACAGTCTCAGGAGAGAGAGAGAGTTAAAGAGAGAGAGAGTACAGTGGCTTTCACAAGTCTGGGCACCACTCGTGAAAGTATGTAGAGTAACAGCTTGGCTAATAGAAGATGGTCTGATTTCTAATAAAGGAAAAAGTTCAAAAATTTGTATTTTAGGCCTAATTACTTGAGTTTCACAGCTTGTAAAGTACTTCCTGTTTGCACAGAATTGAAACTGTCTGACCGAAACCAAAACCTAACAAAATGAAACACAAGGCTGAATACTAAAGATGTTTTTTCACAGTTGTTGGAAGATTTAGCCTATTTTTGCTTCTAAGAGACTTTGTAGATTTGTTTTTTTTATTTGTAGCACTTACAGGGGTTGGACAATGAAACTGAAACACCTGGTTTTAGACCACAATAATTTATTGTGGTGACGGACAGTTCTGGTGGAAACAGGAGAGTTGAGGTGCGCATTGAATTCTGCCGTGATTTGATCAGCCGTAGTTTTAATTTTTTTGGATACAATCCGGGTTAGCACCCAAACATCCCTTTCAGAAAGCTTCCTCTTACAGCGTCCACAGTTAATCCTGTTGGATGTGGTCTGTTTTTCTTGGTGGTATGCTGACATAACCCTGGATACCGTGGCTCTTGATACATCACAAAGACTTGCTGTCTTGGTCACAGATGCGCCAGCAAGACATGCACCAACAATTTGTCCTCTTTTGAACTCTGGTATGTCATCCATAATGTTGTGTGCATTACAGTCCAGACCTTAACCCTCATTGAGAATCTTTGGGATGTGCTGGATGGAGAAGGCTTTCTGCAGTGGTCAGACTCTACCATCATCAATGCTGCTGCAAGATCTTGGTGAAAAATTAATGCAACACTGGATTGGAATAAATAAATCTTGTGACATTGCAGAGGCTTATTGAACAAGGCCACAGTGAATGCGTGCCGAAATTAAAGCTAAAGGCGGTCCAATGAAATATTAGAGTGTGTGACCTTTTTTTTTTGGCTAGACAGTTTACTACTTTGACCTCACTGATGCAATTAAACCCCCTCACAGCAATGTTCCAGCATCCAGTTCCATCCATGAAACATCAATGTTTCTGTGTCACTGTGTGTCCCATCCACCCCCATGCTTCAAAGTTCAATATAAAGGCCCCTTGCTTTGGTCTGTGCATTTTTTGTTTCAAAGACTGGAAGGGTGTCTACAAACATTTGGCCATGCTACTCAACTTGCTGAGTAATAAGCCTCATAATTATTGGGAGGCATAACAGGGTTAACAGTCTGGTTTGTGGTAAACGGATTATGAATGCTTCGTCAACACTGTAATTAAATATGGTCGTGCGAATAAGGCTTTCTGCAAAAGAGAGATTGAAAGAGAGAGAGAGAGAGAGAGAGAGAGGTAGGAAAAGAGAGAATAATCAGATCTTCCTGCTCGATCATCTCTGCGCCGCTGGCCCAGTGACCAGACCTGTTTACATACTTCTATCTTGTTTACATCCGGCTGTTTTTGTTTTTTTGTTTAGTAGCCCCTCTGTTTACGCTCAGGCCTCCGTGTCCGACACCTACTCTTCCTCCGGCAGACGGAAGGAAGGAGAGATGGCAAGAGAGATGAACAGAGATACGAGGGAGAGAGCGAGCGAGATAACATCGTTCCAGGTTTTAGCTGTGTGCCAATACAGCTCCCTTTATGTAAACTGGACAGAAACGTTGATAGAGAGACGCAGAAAGACGTGGAGAGAGAGAGTGAAAGAGAGAGTGTCAGACGGCACGTACGGTGACAGACCAGGAAAGAATGTTTAGGCCGGCCGAGAACAGGACAAAGATGGCTGGCGTTCCTCTGTGCACATGGTCAGGTGTGTGTGTGTGTTTGTGTGTGTGTGCGTTCGTGTTCACAGACAGAAATACAGTCTGCACAACGTTAACAGGCTGCCGTGATGTCGAGAACTCCACAGAGGAACATTTAACACAGCTTTATGTCTGGCCAGCACATTCAAACTACTGCAGTAATCATATCATCCTGTTTCCACCAATACAAAGCTAAAACCCAGGTGGCGCAACTGTCTAAGCGCTGACTCAATCCCTCAGGTGATGCCATATTCGTTATTAATCAGGATTTTAGCATAGCTGGTTAGCTAACTCTCCTGCTGTCCGTTTTTTCTGCCTCTGGCTGTTGGCAGTAGGTGGTCCATCACAAACCCTGGAGATATCAGCCAATAACATTCGCACATTCGCCCACACCTTTCAACACTCACATGCAAAATCTTCTTTTAAGCAAAAAGAACAATCACAGGCAATTCGCATAGTGCACGAGGACAACTGTAAATTTGAGAGGAAAAAAACACCAGAGAGGTATTAGCTTTTTCATCTAGTATTTTTGCGCCCCTGACTTTTCACATTAATGTGACTAGCCATCATACTAGCCAGTGTGGGTGTTTGTTAGCCGATGTAACCGAATAAGCAGTTAGTGTTCTCCTCCAAGCGTGTTGAGCTCCAGTAATGTTATTTAAGTAGCAGTTTAAGAAGACTTTGAGAAGAGGGGATGAGTGATGAGTGTCGCAGGCCACTTTTTCAATGCAGAGTCAAGTGATTGGTAAGGCTGTGCCTTTCGGTTTTCACACAGTGCCAGCAGTAGATATTTGGGTGTTCTAAGCAGAAATGCTTTGTGGTGCCAACCACACAATAATTCAGTATGTCAAATTCTGGTTTATGCATTTTATTTAAGTTAACCTTTCACTTCCAATTTGACCTCTTAAAATTTGCTTCTTTTTAATCCAGTCTGGACTTGCAGAGCCACTGCTAGTGGCTTTATAAAAGTTTTAAACTTAATAAAAAGCCACGGAGCGCATGTGGTACCCTGAATCCAGCCTAAGAATGAGATGGTTTGATTCAATAAAGAAAACTAAATTTGGTGCTCAAATCTGATTCACCGCCGATTTTGCTAAGAAACTGCGCCCCCCCCCCCCCCCCCCTGAAAACATGACCCCCTGATTTATCATAATTAGCATTTTAGAGTTAACTCTGTAAAAGGACATGTACTAGGTCACCCGTAAAACTTCAGAACAGCTCAGTTTACATTACTGTAAATTGTTTAATTGCTGGAATAATAAAGCTTTAGGGTTAGCTGAGGGTTAATATATATATATATATATATATATATATATATATATATATATATATATATTAATGATTTTTAATGATGAAGTCTGTTATTGTAAACGCTGCCTTAGAGAGAGGACGCTAAAACTGCATTTCACTGTTTTAACTTTGTTTTTAACATTGTTTTTTCAGCGACAATTAATTCTTCTTCTTCTTCTTCTCAACTCTATTCATATTCCACTTCTTAGCAAGCATGCTAGCAGCCCTGTTAGCATTCTCACAGGATCAACACAGCCAGCCCCAGTAGCCTTATTTTTCCTCATCTCTCAAACTCTCACATAGTAATAGCTTACAGAGCCTGGGAGAGAGACAGAGTGAGAGAGAGTGAAAGAGAGAGAGAAAGAGAGAGAGAGAGGGGTGGAAAAGACTGGTCTGGCCTGTAAAAAGTTCCTTTTTGCGTGGGTCGCCTCCCCCCCGCTTCCTCGCCTCACTCCCTGACGTTCTGTCTTCCACCTATTGCTCCACTATGGACATTCAGCTGTTTCCACACTGCCCGCTGTCCAGAGACGGAGAAAGTGTTAGAGTAAATATCACTCGCGCTGACCTCTCTCTCTAGACTAAATCACTTTCACTCCAACGCAACTCAAAGAAGCTTTGATTTGTTGAAGCGCGGCCAGGTTAAAGCTCATTTAGATGTATATAATCAACATTAAATAAATGTACAGATATGGACGGAGCCCTCCATCCATATCCATCATCTTATCTGTGTTTGTGCTGAGCTCAAGTTCTCTGATGACTTTAACCCTTGTGTGGTGTTCGGGTCTGTGGGACCCGTTTTCATTTTTCATCAAATGATACTAAAAAAATATTTTTTCTAACTCAAACTCATTGGCATTGGCTCATTTTTTGTGAAAAACATATATCAAAACACATTTTCGATAAACACACACTGTACACCCCCCCCCCCCCCTTAAACATTTATATTACATACAGTATGTTTGGCCAAGGGCTAATAAACATTGCTTCATTTGTAAATTTGAAACTAAACAAATTTTCTACTCATATCTTGAGTTTAATTCATTTTCTTTTACATTTTATTCAAAAAACTAATTAAAAAAAAGAGTAGCACTTTTTGAAAGAAATGTAACATAAGAAAGGTAAAGGGCAAATATTAACCATGTAAGCTGTTTATATTGCTTGCAATTTAGGTGAAGCAAGCATGTGTAAAGCATTTTAATGTAGAATTGCTTAATTTTGCTGAATTAAATACAAGTAACAAAGTAAACGAGTAACAAAAATATGAACACCACACAAGGGTTAAGGATCATTCATACTCCCTTTACTTTGGTTTCAAAAACTGTAACCATCACTGATCACATGCCTCTACTAGAGGCGGATTTTAGATTCAAAACGATTTTCACTTTTGTTAGCATATAAGCTAACAAAAGCTAACTTTTCTATATAAAAAATACATTATATTTTTTTAACACCCATCAGACACCCCAACAATAACTAAAACTTTTCTCCACGCTGTATTGGCTGGGATGGATTATAATAATAAACATGGAACCTGAAATGGCAATTATTCCTCCATGCTTCAACAGAATGTTTGAATACATTGAATGTATGATTCAGACATTTCCCTGAGAACATGTACAAGCAAAGACCTGCTCTCTTCTGATTAGATAGATGCATCACATTGGCCAGATTTTTTTACATTTGCATAAACCTTTTGCCGCACCATACCTCCCGGACTCATATCATACCAGACCCGTGATGCACCGCCCCAATTTCTTTCACTTTAGCATTCTAATATTTTTGGACGTATTTCCACTTCCTTCCCTTTTATCTTTATCCCACTCCTCTGCCTAATGTAGCTATGCCAATTACCCCACCCACTCAGCTAAAATTCCTTATCACAAGCAATGTCCCCAACACCAGGAGGGTGAGGACTAGCACATACATGTGAAGCAAGCCAGACTCCAGTTCTTTTTTTTTTTAAACTGCTGCATAAGTAGCGTATGTAGCATCACAGTGGGTTTGGAGGAAAGCGCAGCGACTCGGCTCTGATGCATCAACTAACAGACGCCTGTGCTGACTGACATCACCTTATATGGGGACTCATATAGGGAGAGAGAGCGCCATCTAGACACCCAGATCCAGGAGCATGGCCAGTTGTGCTCTCTCTGACTCTGGCTGCTTTGAACAGAGAGCCTCTGATCATAGTGGCAGCATCTTAGTCTGCTGGACCACTTGGAACCCCTTCCTTTTAATATTTTGACAGCATTTTATAAATAAAGAAAACTATATACTGAAACCCAGGGTTTTACGTTCAATTAAATTGAATGAGCTCCCTTAAAAACAAAATCTTAAGCAACATCAGATTCATCCTCTCTTAAAAAAAAGCATTCTTCCACATGCTTGGTGCAATTACGCATTTTCACCTAAGAGGTCTATAAATCCCTAAGTTTCTGGACTGATGCTTTTTTAAATTTTGAGCAGAAAGTTGCCTTTAAAGATCCAGATCAAATGGTGCAATACCGCTGGGCAGTAACAGTTTATGCTTGTTTTTTAGAACTTCAGCAGGGGTGAAGTGTGTTTTGTTGTATATAGATGCGTTTATGGGGCCTTTCAGAGAGAACTTAACGTTCAGTTTAGTCTGCTGCTCTGCTCCATTGTATAAAATAGCTAAATTTAATTTGAGACAGAATGTTCCACTCATTGTGGCAAACTTTTCTGTCACTGCTTTATAGAAGAACACAAGGTGACCGTCTTGTGTGCTTGAGAAACATAAGATATATGCAAATGAGTTCTGTTTTTATAGTCCAAGCTGAAGTATATTTTAAGTCAGTGTGGGTGGATGAGGTTAAACTACTGTGGGCTGAATAGGATGAGGGGTCGGCAATTAAGTTTGGCCGAGGGCCAGATATTTTCCGAGCCATTATGAGGTGTAATGGAATAGAGTGCTACAGACTAGTAGCTCTCCAGCCCAGAGGGTTGTTGAACCCAATTGCAGAACAGTTTATCTTAAAGCAGGTAAACCCAAGAAAAAATGAAAAAATAAATAAATAAACACACCGCTCTTCATGCTGGATCGAACCAGTGTCGTCAGAGTTGCGATCCAATACACTACTGCTGCCCCGGCTAGTGAATTGGAACACAGCCTGGAAAAAAACGTCCTTGTAAGGAGATAGGGAGCCCAAGAATGGCACAGAGAGACAGGGGAGGAATGTAAACAAAAGCTAGTCAGAGAAGAATTTTATTTATTATTTTTCATTATAGTTTAAACAAACTCACAGGCCAGATGTTTCATGCGACCTATTGCGACCCCTGATGTACAGCATGTAAAATGTTGCGTTTTGTTCTTCCTCACAAAAACACTGAAAACTTTTCTTTATTTTCTAAGGGAGTTTTCCCACCGGCACTATTTGGTCTGGTTAAAACGGACTCATTTGGTTCGTTTCTACTCTTTTGTGAGTCATTTCAGCAGGTGTGAAATCAGTAATTGCACTCGGGTACGAACCAATACAACTTACAACCTGTAAGAAGAGGTCAGGTACTAAATGAACTCTGGAGTGGTTAGTTTGTGGTGTGGTTTGAGCCAAACAGCTGTTCAGGTGCAGTTTAACCTGATTTTTTATCTAGAAAATTACCAATCAGAGGAGAAAGCGTGCTCACGTGTTTTTGTTGGGGTGCATTTGGGGTGTGCTTCTGCCTGTGTGAAAACGAACCAAACCAAACCGAGGTGGACGTGCTCCAAGTAAACTAACTCATAAACTGATTTAGACCAGAGAAACACAATATACAGGTGTGAAAACCCCCTAAATTAGACCACAACTTGAGTTTAGGGCTACTCTTTGGTGGTGTATTATTTTGCTTTGATGGAGTTTATCTGCAAGGTGTTGAGGAGTGTGACTCATGACCCTGCTGTTAATTAACCTTTACTGCTTTGTTACTGTTTGCTTTTACTTAAGTAAACTTAACTTAAGTAAATATGAGACACACTGTTAACGATTCTCAGTAAATTACACATCAGTACAGTACATATTTCCTATTTATTCCTGGCATCATTTATTTGTATATTGAGAATGTCCCCACCTCTCTAACTAGCCATCAGTGCGTAGTCTTGGCATAGGGTTGTAGGTCTTAAGAGCAAGTTACCATTTTCTTTACTGTAAAGTATGACTTCATTCTGGCTGAGGACTGTGCTGGATTAATTTTCCCCGTAATGGGATAATAGGCTGTCAGAAGGGAAGCAAGGCCATTTATTAATCACTGAAAAACAGAAGCTAATCTTTCCTGAGTAAGCACTGGTTAGTCACACTGAGTGACTAATGAAAAAGACGACATAGATGAAGAATGTATTTACTTTTCAAAGAATTAACGGAATACCCAAGGGAAGGTAGTTTTGGTTGGCAAGACTACACACTGATGGTGTATTAGGGGTGGGGGAACATGCCCATTAAGCAAATAAACTACGCCAGGAGGCAAGAGGAAAAATGTACTAAGAGAGTTTAGTTAAACCTTATCTTTATTCTTAAAAAAGACTTTAAATATCAGCTTCCTGCACTAGAATCTACTCTGTGGTCACACACATACAAAGTCTAAATCAGCTGATTAAACTCACAGGCATAATTTCCTGTGTGGGCTTTAAAAAAAAAAACACCTCGTAAAAAGTGTATGTTTCCAAATACATGTTGAGGGAGCCATGGTTTCCATGTACAGTGGCGTGTAAATGTATTTGCCCCCTTAAAGTTTTCTTTTGTTTTTGCATTTTTGTCATTTTACATTTTTCAAATTAACAAATTTTCAAATTCTTAAATTTCTTTTTTACATTTTTATCCCATTTTCTCCACAATTTTACAAGGCCAATCACCCAACCCACTCATTAGGACTCCCTCTATCACTAGTAATGTCCCAACACACCAGGAGGGTGAAGACTAGCACATGCCTCCTCCGATACATGTTAATTCAGCCACCGCCTCTTTTCCAACTCCTGCTGATGCAGCATTGCTGAGTAGCATCACAGCACAGCGACTCGGTTCTGATACATCAGCTCACAGATGTCTAGTGCTGATTGACATCACCCTACCCACCCAGAGAGAGCAAAGCCAATTGTGCTCTCTCAGGACTCCAGCAACTGATGGCAAGCTACATGAATGGGATTCAAACAAGCGATCTCCTGATCATAGTGGCAGCACCAAAGTCCATTGGACCACTCGGAGTCCCATCAAATAAACCTTTATAACCTTTATATTAGACAAAGATAACCGGAGTAAATATAAAAAGCACTTTTTTTTACATATAAAAGCCAAATTATAACATATAATATAAGAAAATAAACATCATACTAAACGTAAAACATGGTGGTGGTGGTGTGATGGCCTGCTGCTGCTTTGCTGCTTCAGAGCCTGGACAACTTGCTGTAATAGTTGGAACCAGGAATTCTGCTTTTTACCAGACAATACTGAAGGAGAATATCCATCTGTTTGTGGCCTCAATCTCAAGCATACTTGGGTTCTGCAGCAGGACAATGATCCAAAGCACACAAACACAAATTTTCACCTCTGAATGGCTTAAAAAAACAATAAAGGTTTTGTAGTGGTCTAGTGATCCTGATTGAGATGTCTGATTGAGATGCTGTAAAGAAGAGTGGACCAAAATTCCTCCAAAGAGATGTGAAAAAGTCGTTGCCATTTAATGGTAAAGTGTGTTGAGTGCAGTTGTTGCCGCCAAGGGTGGCACATCCAAGGTATTAGTTTTAGGGGACAAACACTTTTTCACACAGAGCTAGATTGGTTTGGATATTTTTTTTTACCTTTAATAAATAAAATTATCATTTCAAAATATGTATATGTATATGTACTTAGGTTATCTTAGTCTGATATTAAAGTTTGTTTGATGATCTTAAAATGTCAGTATGAGAAAAAAAAACAAAAATAAAAGAAATTTGTGGGGTGCAAATAATTTTCATAGTTTCATATTTTCATAGTTTACACACTACAGTGAACTCTCTTATTTAAAGGCTAGTTCTGTATTTCGTAACACATGCTACTATAGTAATGTCAAACAGACATGTTTATGTGGTTTATGACTCTATATGAGACACACTTCACTCTATCGGAATAGGTAACAGTGTGTCACACAGTGTCAGAAACCACATATTAGAGATTACTCAGCTCCCCACGGTTTGAAGTGAGAGTGCGATGCTTCTGACATGCAGTTAGCACCGTGCTAATTGCCGCAGTATTAGCCTTGTAGCTCCAGTGTGAAACAAAGCAAACCTCAGACACCAAACAGTGAGCGAATCAGACGGTTGGCTTAAGCATCACCTCCACCGGCTTTCTAATCTGGCCAGCCAGAGTTTTCACTGTCTGCCCGTCTCTGTGGCCACTTTGTGGTCACTCAGTCTGGAATCAGGGCTTTTAGTCATTCCTACTGTCTTACCGTTCAAGTGAAAGTACGTCCAGGATTCGGGTTGCATCAGTGGGGCAATAATGAATGTGTGTGTGTGTATAAAAGTGTGTGTGTGTGTGCATGTGCGTCAAGGCAATATCATAGAAAGCAGCCTGCCAAGCTGTGGGGGCCGGAAGGCAGCTACTACGGGTGATTTATACACGCTTATTACCGTTCCGGAGAATTTCTGTAACCAGATTGAGTGAGTGTAACAATAATGAGCCGTCAGGAGGGAACGTATCATCGACAGGAAAGTCAGAGAAGGCGTCACTGCATGGTACTGAACGCTGTTTGGCATTAAACCAACTCTGTGTGTGTCTTTAAAAGTTTTTACATTTCAACAGCTTCAAAAATTTATAATTACAGAACTCCTACATTGTAAATTAATTCTGAAGTTATCCAGACTATGAAGAAACACATAAGGATTTAAGAAGTAACTTAAAAGTATTGAACAAACCAAAATACTCTGTGAAAAAGCATTTAGTTGCTCTTATCTGGGGCACTATTAACCCTTTTGTGGTGTTCATATTTTTGTTACTCGTTTACTTTGTAACTTGTATTTAATTCAGCAAAATTACTGTAAATAATTTGGTATCCAATACAAACTATTTAGTAACTACTGTACATTATTTGGTATCCACTATGAACTATTTAGTAACTATTGTACATTATTTGGTATCCACTATGAACTATTTAGTAACTACTGTAAATGATTTGGTATCCACTATGAACTATCTAGTAACTACTGTAAATTATTTGGTATCCAATACCAACTATTTAGTAACTACTGTAAATTATTTGGCATCCACTATGAACTATTTAGTAACTACTGTAAATTATTTGGTATCCACTATGAACTATTCAGTAACTACTGTAAATTGTTTGGTATCCACTATGAACTATTTAGTAACTACTGTAAATTATTTGGTATCCACTATGAACTATTCAGTAACTACTGTAAATTGTTTGGTATCCACTATGAACTATTCAGTAAATACTATGAATTATTTGGTATCCACTATGAACTATTTAGTAACTACTGTAAATTATTTGGCATCCACTATGAACTATTTAGTAACTACTGTAAATTATTTGGCATCCACTATGAACTATCTAGTAACTACTGTAAATTATTTGGTATCCAATACCAACTATTTAGTAACTACTGTACATTATTTGGTATCCACTATGAACTATTCAGTAACTACTATGTATTAATTGATATCCACTACAAACTATCTGGTAAGTACTATTCATTATTTGGTATCCACTATGAACTATTTAGTAACTACTGTACATTATTTGGTATCCACTATGAACTACTAAGTAACTACTATAAATTATTTGGTATCCACTATGAACTATTCAGTAAATACTATAAATTATTTGGTATCCACTATGAACTATTTAGTAACTACTGTAAATTATTTGGCATCCACTATGAACTATTTAGTAACTACTGTAAATGATTTGGTATCCACTATGAACTATTTAGTAACTACTATAAATTATTTGGTATCCACTATGAACTATTTAGTATCTACTGTAAATTATTTGGTATCCACTATGAACTATTTAGTATCTACTGTAAATTATTTGGTATCCAATACCAACTATTTAGTAACTACTAATTATTTGATATTCTCTACAAACTTTATAGTAATTACTATGATTTTTTTGGTATCCACTATGAACTATTTAGTAACCACTGTAAATTATTTTGGTTCATAGTGAATAGCAAATAATTCATATTATTTGTTAAATAGTTTGTAGTAGATACAATTAATTCACTGTAGCTACTAAATGTGTAGCGATTACTGAATAATTCATAGTGGATACTCAATATTTCACTGTATAATAACAAATAATTGTTCCTTAACAGTTTGTGTTGGATACTGAATAATTTTTAGTACTTGGTTAATAATTTATAGTAGATAATTAATTGTTCATAGAAGATGCAAAACAATTTATAGCAGATAAATAATTTAATTAAATTGCAATAAATAATGCGTTAACTCATATTTCTTTTTGGATACTGAGTAATTAGGAAAATGTAAATAAAACATTGTGGTTGCTTAATAATTTGTAATTTAGAGGACTTGAATATATTGAATATTTAGTTTGCCTGACTTGCCATAGCATTAACACCACCTGATTAATGTGAATATATGAATGTTGGGAGATGTTACAGCAGGATATCTCCACAAAACAAGACCTCTGAGGGTTCTGTAGCATCTGGTACCAGATCCTTAACATCCTGTAAGTTGTGAGGTGGGACCTCCATTAGTATCAGTGAAGCTTGTTAGTTTGCCTGTGTGACGTGTGAGTGTGTGAGTGAGTGTGCGCGAGTGTGTGTGTGTGTGTGTGTGTGTGTGTGTGTGTGTGTGTGTGTTGCCCCGGTAAGAAAAGGAGAGTTTGAGACGTCACTTTATTACCCAGTCACTCTCTCCCCCTGCAGTGTGTCACTCTTTCTCCCCCCCCACCTCCATTCTCAGAGAGTCGTTTCCTCTCATACACACACACACACTCACGCTGCTGACGTCTTTTGGGGGGGGGGGGGGTTATGCATCAGAGGAGAGGGAAGGGGGAAAGGTGAAGAGGTTGCGGGGTGGTTGGGGCTGTCATGGCAACCAGCCAGGCCCGGACGCCCTCTCAGTATCAGAGCAGACAGTGAGGTCAAGTAGTCCAGTAGCATCCCGTCATAAAGGAATAAATATTAACACACACTCTTACACAAACACACACACACGCAATGCTTCCGACTCCCACTTTCGCCATCCTGAAATTCCCTGCAGGAAATGATGCGGGACGGGGGCAAGAAATGATTATTTCTTTGTGCATGTTCTCTTTCAGGTCCTGCTCCTTCCAGTAATCCAGTGCTGTGTCATGGCAATCAATTTACCATGCGTTTACACAGCAGTAATATTGTGTGTGTGCGTGCGTGTGTGATGTTGTGTGAACCTTCACGCAGCAGGAGCGTCATGTGATGACCCAAGGGCCCGAGTGTTTTGAGGCCCTGGAGAACAGAGTAACTTTAAACAGCGCTTTTATTTACTGATGAGGACCAAAGCCTTCGTTTATCACAGCCGTGCTCCTGCGCTTATTTAGGCTGCAGAAGCTCTGTCTCATAACAGTTGCCGACTTAAATAAACTTTGTATGATTCATTCGTCACACCAACGCACTCTCACCTACCCCCAACACACACTGGCCCAACTACTTGCACCCCTTGGCAAAGAAGCCTAGACATTTTTTGATTGGGCCTCTTATACCTGCCTACACTGCTAATTCTGACTTTCTGAGTTTAATAACATAATTTTGTGTATTGTATTTTTCATTTTTCACACTATAAGAGCCACAGTATCCAGGGTAATGTCAGCTAAGAAGGACTAAGAAGGACGAACCGCATCCAACAGGATTAACTGTGGACGCTGTAAGAGGAAGCTGTCTGAAAAGGATGTTCGGGTGCTAACCCGGATTGTATCCAAAAAAACATAAAACCACGGCTGCTCAAATCACGGCAGAATTTAATGTACACCTCAACTCTCCTGTTTCCACCAGAACTGTCCGTCACCACAATAAATTATTGTGGTCTAAAATCAGGTGTTTCAGTTTCATTGTCCAACCCCTGTTAACATTACGTTCAGGGCTCATTAAAAATATGTATGTGGGCATTGGCCCAAAAAATAAACTTTAGATCAGAATTACAGTAAAACTCTTCTGAAAGTGAAAGATAAAGTTTTCCTAACATTTCTTAGTAAATTCAACAAGAAGCATATCTTTCCTACTAGCCTCTATCATCAGGGTGAAATCTTGTTGACCAGGGCTACCTTCCTTGGCTATTCAGTTAATTCTTGGGAAAATGATAAACATGATTCCTGGTAGGAAACTCTTAATGACCAAACATTGCTTACTCAGGGAAATATAGCTTTCTTTTTTTTCTAATACAGAATAAATGTCCCTGCTTCACATCTGCCAGACTATTTTCACCATCAAATAGGAAGATGAACCATCGCAGAGTCACTACACTGCAGTTCTCCGCCAGCATGAAGTCACACTTTACAATAAAGAAAATGGTAATTTGCTCTTACAGCCTACAACACTGTCAAGATATGGACTCCACAAGGCCTCTAAATGTATTCTGTGGTATCTGGCACCAACACATAAATTTAGCACAGCCTTTAAGTCTGTAACTTGTAAGGCAGGACATTCATGAGCAATCCATATCCATAGTCTCCAAGCATCTCTAACTATTCGCTTGTTGTCCTGCCTTGAATCACATTTAATAAGTATTTTAGGAGACGTTCTGATCCAGTCTTTTTGCCATCACAGTTTAACACTGGCAGATTTGCTGTGTAGCAGCCACCTCAAAAACCATGAAAACCACCCTCTTAGTAACACCTTAATTGTCACCTGAAACACCAAAGCAACTGCTGCACCACGCAACACCAGGAATACCACAGAAACATCTTATCCAAACCACGTAACTCTAGTAAACAAGTGATTATAAATAATAAATAATAAACCGTTCATTAGTTGGAGCAGGTCTAAGGTAATTAGTAGACACTCTAAAATGAAACAGCATTCACACTGAACTCTAACATTGCCACTCAGTCTGTCTTTTTGTCATCTCAATAAGATTAAGGTTAGGACTTTGACTAGGCCACTTCACTGTTGTTTTTCTTTAGCCATTCAGAAGTGGACTTGCTGGCGTGTTTTGGATCATTGTCCTGCTGCAGAACCCAAGTTCGTTTCAGCTTGAGGTAATGAACAGATGGCCGGACATTCTCACTCAGTACTTTTTGGTTGGCAGCGGAATTGTAATGGTTCCATTTATCACAGTCTTTCAGGTCCTGGAGCAGCAAAACAGCCCAGACCATCACATTACCACCACCATGTTTTACTGTAGGTATGATGGTCTTTTTCTGAAATGCGGTGTTACTTTTATGTTACTTTTAAATGTTCACCTTTTGTCTTTTCTTACCAAAAGTCTTGGGGAGCATCAATATGTTTTCTTTAAAATTAAGATGAGCTTTAATGTTCTTTTTGCTCAGCAGTGGTTTAAGTTTTGGCACTCGGCCACTCAGTTTTGTTACCTCTTGGATGAGTGGTCGCTGTGCTCTCGGCCGGCCACTCCTGGAAAGGTTCCCCATCGTTTCATGTTTTTCCATTTGTGGATAACCGCTCTCACTGTGATTGGCTGGAGTCCTAAAACTTTAGAAATTGGTGTACAACCTTTTTGTGACAAATCTCAATTTCTCTCTTTCTCATTTGTTCCTGAATTTCTTTGTATAATAGCATGATGTCTAGCTTTTGAGTATCTTTTGGTCTACCTCGCCTTGTCAGGTAGGTCCGCTTCAAGTGATTTCTTGATCAGGTCTGAGTGTGGCCAGAGAAATTGAACTTGAAATTGGTCTGATAAACCACAGCTGAGTTTTGTTTTAACTTGGGGGGATTCTTTTCCACACAGGGCCATAAGGGTTTAGGGTTTTTCACCTTTAATAATAAAAAAACCTTCATTTCAAAACTGCATTATGTGTTTATTTAAACTAGTTTGATGATCTAAAACATTCTGGAGTGAAAACATGATAAAAATAAAGAAATCATGAAGGGGGCCATTTTTCACACCACTGTATATAATGTATAATGTATAGATATATTTACTTACAATAGTACTTACACCACTGCTCAGGCCAACACACACACACACACACACTGTCAATTCTCAGGTCCAGACAGTTAGTTTTAAGGCTAGCTGACCTACTCAGTGGCTCCACAAATAATCTGGATGGCTGCTGGCAGCGCTCCTGTTCAGCGCAGTCACATCTACCAGCACCTGCTCCATAAATCACTGTGTGGATTCTACTGCTCATTCATGTGCCATCAAGTGACCTATCAAATCTAGGTGAACTTGCTGGTATGTTTTGGATCATTGTTATGCAGCAGAACTTATTAACACATTATCAATTCTTAATCTTTTCTTAATCTCTTAATCACATCATCATAATTTATTTTGAAAAGGGGAAGCCTTGAGGCACTCAGTCACTTTTTGCCTCACATGAAGGGCAGCCAACAGGGCACTTTGTCTTATTTTTGACACTCTATAGGGTACTTTACCAATTGTTATAACCAGGGGAGGTGATTGACCCTTTCTGCTCCCTGCCCCCCTAGAGTTTGCCAGTGAATGGGAATGAATATAGTGCGTATGTTTTGGTACTTTTTGGCAGAGGTGGAAAAAGTACTGAAAATTTGTAATTAAGTAAAAGTACCTTTACTTTGCTAAAATTCTACTCAAGTAAAAGTAAAAGTACCCATCTAAAAATCTACTTGAGTAAAAGAAAAAAAAAGTACTCAATTTAAAATTTACTTTGAGAAA